>NC_091473.1:207482972-207782972 GCF_036971445.1 Narcine bancroftii | reverse complement strand
CTATCGTTGGAGGTTTAATACGATGGTAAAAATATGGAATTTATTGATTTTTAAAAAAAATCAAATTAATTTTTTTTGAAAGAAAATTTAATTCTGTTCAAAGCAAGTTTGTATTATGGGATGCTATGAAAGCCTATTTGAGAGGACAAATAATTAGTTATACTTCTAAAATAAAAAAGAATCGATTAAATCAGAGTTTTGAATTAGAGAAACAGGACAGATAGGGGATTCTGTGGACGCAGCAAGGAGAACCGGATGGTGGTTTGCCTCCCTCGTGCCAGGGTCCGGGATGTTGCTGCTCGTGTCCCGGATATCCTAAAGTGGGAGGGACAGGAGCCAGAGGTCGTGGTACATGTAGGCACCAATGACATAGGGAGGAATTGAGAAGAGGTCCTAAAAAGTGAGTACAGGCAGTTAGGTAGGGAGTTAAAAAGAAGGACCGCAAAGGGGGTAATCTCTGGATTACTCCCTTTGCCACGTGACAGTGAGAATAGAAATAGAATGAGGTGGAGGATTAACACGTGGCTGAAGGGGTGGAGTAAGGGGCAGGGTTTCAAGTTTCTGGATCACTGGGACCTTTTTTGGGGAAGATGTGACCTGTACAGTAAGGACGGGTTACACTTAAATCCCAGGGGGACCAGAATCCTGGCAGGGGTATTTGCTAAGGCTACTCAGGATCCTTTAAACTAGAATGGTTGAGGGGAGGGAGCAAAATAGTACAGAGCAGTAAGGAGAAGGTTAGAATGCAAACAAAGAAAGTTTGTAGTAAGTATTTGAATATGGATGGGCAGGTGATAGAGAAAGGAAATGCTCTGGAAGAAGATGAAGGGCAATTGGCAGGAAAAGGAAATAATGTTATTAAAGATGAGGGAAAACAGGGATTAAGAATTGGGAAATCTCTGAAATTCATATATTTTAATGCCAGGAGTATTGTAAAAAAGGTGGATGAGCTGAAGGTGTGGATTGATACTTGGAAGTATAATGTGGAAGCGATTAGTGAGACATGGTTGCAGGAGGGATGCGATTGGCAGATGAATATCCCTGGGTTTCGTTGCTTTAGGTGTGATAGAGTCGGAGGGACAAGAGGAGATGGTGTTGCATTACTTGTCAGGGAGAATATTACAGCGGTGCTTAGGCAGGATAGATTAGAGGGCTCGTCCACGGCGGCTATTTGGGTGGAACTGAGGAGTGGGAAAGGAGAGGTTACACTTGTAGGGGTGTATTATAGACCACCCGGAGGGGACCAAGACCTAGAGGAGCAAATCTGTAGGGAGATAGTGGATATTTGTGATAAGCACAGGGTTGTAATTATGGGAGATTTTAATTTTCCACATATAGATTGGGAAACACATTCTGTGAAAGGGCTGGATGGGTTAGAGTTTGTGAAATGTGTGCAAGATAGTTTTTTACAACAATATGTTGTAGGAGCAGTGTTAGATCTACTGTTGGCAAATGGGATGGGTCAAGTGACGGAGGTTAGTGTTGGCGAGCACTTCGGGTCCAGTGATTATAATGCCATCAGCTTCAATGTCATTATGGAAAGAGATAAGTCAGGGCCAAGGGTTGAGGTTTTTGATTGGGGAAAAGCTAGATTTGAGGAGATGCGAAAGGACTTGCAGGGTGTGCATTGGGACAATTTGTTTTATAGGCAGGATGTAGTAGAGAGATGGAAGTCTTTTAAAGATCAGACTTTGAGAGTGCAAAAGCTTTATGTTCCTGTTAGGTTAAAAGGAGGGGCAAAAGGTTTGAGAGAGCCGTGGTTTTCAAGGAATATTGGAAACTTGGTTCGAAGAAAAAGGGAGGCGTACATTAGGTATTAGAAGCATGGAATTAAGGAGATGTTTGAAAAATACATTGAATGTAAGAGGAATCTTAAGAGAGGAATTAGGAAAGCTAAAAGAAGGTACGAGGAGACTAAAGCAAGCAGGGTGAAAATTAATCCAAAAGGATTCTGGTAAAAGGAAAGCGAGAGACAAAATTGGTCCCTTAGAGAATTAGAGGGGAAAACTGTGTGTGGAGACCAGAGAAATGGGGGAGATATTGAACAGTTTCTTTTCTTCGGTATTCACCAAGGAGAAGGATATTGGGATATGTGAGATAAAAAAAAGCAAATTGGGTAAATATGGAGAATATAGAGATTACGGAAGATGTAGTGTTAGGGCTTTTGAGGAATATAAAGGTGGATAAGTCTCCGGGACCAGACGGGATCTTCCCCAGGACATTGAGAGAAGTAAAGGAGGAAATAGCAGAGGCTCTGACGGTAATTTTCCAAATGTCATTAGAGATGGGGATAGCGCCGGAGGATTGGCGTATTGCGCATGTGGTTCCGTTATTTAAAAAGGGTTCAAGGAGGAAACCTGGCAATTATCGGCCTGTAACTTTGACGTCTGTGGTAGGTAAATTAATGGAGAAAGTTCTTAGAGATAGCACTCAACACGGATTTGTGAGCGGAAGGTCCTGTTTGACCAATCTGATTGAATTTTTTCAAGAGGTGACTAGGAATGTGGATGAGGGTAGCACGGTGGATGTTGTCTATATGGACTTCAGTAAGGCCTTCGATAAGGTACCACATGGAAGGTTAGTTAGGAAGGTGCAGTCTTTAGGTATAAATTTTGAGATAGTCAAATGAATTGAACATTGGCTGAAAGGGAGAGGCCAGAGAGTGGTAGTGGAAAATTGTCTGTCAGGTTGGAGGCCGGTGACCAGTGGTTTGCCTCAGGGATCTGTATTGGGCCCATTGTTGTTCGTTATATACATTAATGATCTAGATGATGGGGTGGTGAATTGGATTAGTAAATATGCAGACAATACTAAGATAGGTGGAAGAGTGGATAATGAAGAAGGTTTTCAAGGATTGCAGAGGGATTTGGGCTGCTTAGAAAAGTGGGCTGAAAAATGGGAGATGGAATTTAATGCTGATAAGTGTGAGGTGCTTCATTTTGGTAAGAAGAATCAGAACAGGACATACGTAGTAAATGGGAGAGCATTGATGAATACAGAAGAGCAGAAGGATTTAGGAGTAACGGTACATCGTTCCCTGAAGGTAGAAACTCATGTGAATAGGGAGGTGAAGAAGGCTTTTAGTATGCTGGCCTTTATCAATCATTGCATGGAATATAGGAGTTGGGAAGTGATGTTGAGATTGTATAAGGCGTTGGTGCGGCCTAATTTAGAGTTCTGTGTGCAGTTCTGGTCGCCTAATTATAGGAAGGATATAAACAGAGTGGAGAGAGTGCAGAGAAGATTTACCAGAATGTTACCTGGGTTTAAGCATCTAGAGTACAGGGAGAGATTGGGCAGATTAGGTCTTTATTCTTTGGAGCGTAGAAGGTTGAGAGGGGATTTGATAGAGGTATTTAAGATTATGAAAGGGATCTGAAAGTGGATGTGGATGTGGATAGGCTATTTCCGTTAAGAGTAGGAGAGATTGAAATGAGGACATGAGTTAAGAGTTAAGGGGCAGAGGTTTAGAGGTAACATGAGGGGGAACTTCTTTACTCAGAGAGTGGTGGCAGTGTGGAATGAGCTTCCGGGAGAAATAGTGGCGGCAGAGTCAATTTTATTATTTAAGAAAAAGCTGGACAGGTATATGGATGAGAAGAAGGTGGAGGATTATGGTCATTGTGCAGGTAGGTGGGACTAGAGAGGAGTGTTTGTTTCGGTGCGGACTAGAAGGGCCTAATGACCTGTTTCCGTGCTGTAATTGTTATGTTATGTTATATAGATTGATGAGTTAGAAAAGGAATTCCAGAAAGATGCTACAGAAGATGAGAAAATAGAATTATCTTGATTGAAATTGGAATATAATACTTTGCAATCTTATCAATTTGAATAGACTAAACAACGGTATTATGAATGGGGAGAGAAAGCACATAAGGTATTGGCGTGGCAATTAAAGAAAGAACAGATTTCGAGGACTATTAATGCTGTTAGACGGAATTCTCTTATTACATAAACTTTGTGAGATTAATGATGAATTTTGTTCATTTCATAAAAAGTTATATACATCTGAAGGATAACAAGAAACTGGATCGATTGATCTTTTTTTTTATCTCAGTTGAATTTACCGATATTAGAGGATGCAGATATACAGGAGTTAGAAGAACCATTTACTGATTCGGAAATTAAAATGTCTATGCTGGAAATGCTGAATGGTAAATCGCCTGGTGATGATGGGTTTTCGGTTGAATTTTATAAAATTTTTTATGATGATTTATCTACAGTGTTTGGGGGTGTATTACGTCAAGTTGGAGAACATTATGAACTACCTGAGTCTTGTTCTAGTGCTTTAATTACAGTAATCCCAAAAAAAGATAGAGAACCTTTGAAAGTAGACAAATTAGACAAATTTTGTTGTGAAATGTAGATTATAAAATAATAGCTAAAATATTAGCGAATAGATTGGCTAAATTTTTACCTAAGTTGATTCATATGGATCAAACAGGTTTTATAAAGAATAGATATGCTTCAGATAATATTTTGCGCGTGATTAGTTTGATTAATAGATTTTGACAATCTTCAGATCACCCGATGGTGATATCTCTAGATGCAGAAAAAGCATTTGATAGAGTTGAATGGAATTTTTTGTTTAGAGTTTTGGAGAAATTTAAGTTTGGTCCTTTCTTTATTGGTTGGTTCAGGGGTCTATATAGTAAACTGGTAGCTAGAGTATTGACGAATGGTTTGATTTTGGAACCCTTTAAGTTAACTCGATCAATTCGTCAAGGTTGTCCTTTATCACCAACTTTGTTTGGATTAGTGATTGAAGCTTTGGCACAGCTGATAAGATAAAATACACAGATACAAGGTATGAAAGTTTTAGACGAGGAGTATAAAATTAATTTATTTGCTGATGATGTGTTGGTGTATTTAATAAACCCAGCTCAGTCACTTTTGCACTTGAAGGAGTGTTTAATACAATATGGATGTCTTTCTGGATATAAAGTTAATTGGGAAAAAAGTGAAATATTACCAGTAAGTGAAGGAGATTATTCAGTTTATAAGAATATTATTAATTTGAAATGGACTGATCAAATTAAATATTTGGGTATAATCTTGAATGTTAATTATCAATCTTTATATAAATTAAATTATGTTCCGTTAATGAAAAAAATTAAACCTGATTTGATTAAATGGAAAGATTTACCTATTAATTTAATGGGTAGGATAAATACAATTAAGATGAATATTTTTCCGCGTATACAATATTTGTTTCAATCTATTCCGTATTTACTTGATAATATTTTTTTTCGAGACTTGAATAAAATGGTGAGGGAGTTTTTATGGAGAGGTAAATTTTCGAGAGTTGTTTTGAATAAATTATCTTGGAAATATGAGTTAGGGGGATTACATTTACCACATTTTCAAAATTATTATGAAGCAGCCCAACTTAAATTTATTAGTTCATTGATGGATTTGGTATGGCCTCCTAGATGGGCCAAAATTGAGATGGCAAATATTTCTGAATTTGAAATACATCAATTTTTGTTTAGATGGAATATAAATTTGTTCCAATAATATAATGTGCCTATACTAAAACATTTAATGAAGTTATGGATAAAGAAAAATAAAATGACAGGCTCCAGGGGTAAATTATCGGCTTTGACTCTGTTGTATAATAATCAACTTATTTCTTTTTCAATACATAATCAAAGTTTATTGCATTGGAGATTTAAAGGTGTGAAAAATTTGGGAGATTGTTTTAAAGAGGGTAAATTTTTATCTTTTAATCAGATGAGGGAAAGTTTTGGTATTGATAAGAACTCTTTGTTTCTCTATTATCAAATTCAATCTTTGGTAAAATGTATGTTTGGTAGAGATATGATTTTACCTGAAATGACTAAATTTGAGACTTTTATGAAGAAACCAGAGAAGGGTTATATTTCATCTAGCTATCAAATATTACAGGATGGTATAGATAAAAAGGGTCGGGATAGATCTAAAAGTAAATGGGATGCGGATACTGGTTTTATTTTTTCCGAAGATGATTGGTTAGATATCTGGTATGATAGTGTAACTAGATTGATAAATGCACGTTATGCAATGATTAACTATAATTTTTTACATCAATTATACTTAACACCTGAAAAATTTAAAAAGTATGGTTTTCATGAATCAGATTTGTGTTTTAGATGTGGTGATACGGTTGGAACTTTTTTTCATGCTGTTTGGTCATGTATACATAGACAATCTGTTTGGAAGAAAATTCAATCATTTTTAGAATATCTGTATAAGATTAAAATAGTTTTAGATCCAACAGTATTTTTATTGGGTAGTTTGCAACCTCTGAAAGGCTTGGGATTAGATAAGTTTCAGCTTGCTTTTGTATATTTAGCTTTATCTGTAGCGAAAAAATGTATTGCTAGTACGTAGAAAGGTACAATAGACAATAGGAGCTGGAGTAGGCCATTTGGCCTGTCAAATTTTAGATCATGGCTGATCATTACCATCAGTACCCCTTTCCAGCCTTATCCCCATAACCCTTAACTCCGTTACCCACAAGAGTCTTATCTAACTCTCTTTTGAACATAGTCAGCGAATCCGCCTCTACCACCCTCTGTGGCAGAGCATTCCACAGATTCACACTTCTCTGGGTAAAAAAATGCTTTCTCATCTCCGTCCTAAAGGGCCTACCCTGTATTCTTAAACTATGCCCTCTAGTCCTCGTCTCCCCCATCATTGGGAACACGTAATCAGACTTCACCTTGTCTATCCCCCTGATGATTTTGTATACCTCAATCATGTCCCCCCTCATCCTTCTAAACTCCAATGGATACAAGTCCAGTTTTTCTAGCCTTGCTGCATATGTCAACCCTGCCATCCCTGGAACTAACCTTGTAAATCTGCGCTGCACACCCTCTATACCTAGTATGTCCTTCCTCAAGTTTGGAGACCAGAACTAATATGATTGATATTAATAGATGGCATAATGAGATGAAATATTGTTTAATGATGGAAAAAATTACGTATGTTTCGCGTGATAATTATAATTTTTAATTAATAAGTGGTTGTTATATTCAGAATTTCTACATTTCAATTTACGTTGATTGGATCTTAATATGTATATTTAATTTTTCTTTAATATTTTTTATTTTTTCTTTCTTTATGGCTCTCCTAAGGAGAGTTGGCTGAAGTTGGGGGGGGTCTTTTCTTTTTTTTTATATATATAAAAAATAACGTTCATGTTTATGGTTAATTGTTGTATATGTCATATATTATTTGTTTTTTGAATGAATAAATAAAGTTTTTTTTTAATTCATGAGATGTGGAGAAGTCCAGTATTTGCTCCCTGTGGTGATATGTAATTGCACCACTAGGTCACAAGGGGTCATCCTTTGTATATAAAGCAGTCCAGAGCTACATTCTCGCCTTCCAGGTTTGTCTTGCAGAGACAAGACCTCTTAGTGTACATATTAGTTTATTAAAGCTGTCTTATACTCACACTGCTGTTGTGGTTATTGTCAGTCCAATCGCATCCCGAACTGCTCTTGAACTGGGTGACTCACTGGGCCATTTCACAGCCTGGAGTCATGTACAGACCAGACCAGGTATAGTCAGCAGGTAATCTTCACCAAAGCATGTCAGTGTCAGATTTAAAATCCAACCTATTTCTCAAAGTCAAAACCACTGACGCAGGCAGTTCATTCCACACATTTAATGAAATGACTTTTGACCTCCCAGCAAGTTTGATGTCAACTTGCATGTCCAGATCATCAAGCTGGCTTCTGAATGACATCCAGTAAATTCAAAATTATGTCGGTGTATCCCTAGCTGAACAACACCACACAGAGAACAGCAACAATATAGTCACGTGTTCACATACTGCACTGTGGACCCACCCTGCACACACTCTCCTTCATTCAACCCACTTCCTTGTGTTCCCTCTTTCTTTCTCCTTTTCCATACAGTCTGCTTTCCACTTCATAACACACCTCCTTTTTGGATACGATTCCATTTCTTCTTTCCTGGTTGAAAATAGATCTCATCCAAATGTCCTCCCCCTCTCGGTCTCTCTCTCTTCCACCTGCGACACTTGACAACTTCCATCTTTCAAAGCAGCACGGTGTCAGCAGTCAATAATCAACGTCTGTCACTGAGCAACCACCCTCACAATTCAGCCATCTACAAACCCAGGAAGTGAAAACAAGGAAGGTCCATACCAGTCCACTGACCTCTACTCCTCATGGTCCCAAAGGCAGGAAAATTGGTGGAGAAGGCAGAGAGGGCACAGCAGCAAGCAGGGCTGGAGGACTGCCCAGGTGAATAGAGAGGAAAGGAGGTGGAGAGCTAAGGGAAGGAAGACAGAGGGAAGGGGAGGGAGAGAGAGAGGAGAGTAGGTTAGCAGAAACCTTGCAGAAGCAGAAAGTCGATGTTAATGCTATCCAGATGGAAAGTGGCCAGGTGGAAAATGAGATGTTGTTCCTCCAATTTACAGGTAATATGGTGGGATAATACATGAGAGCATGGACAGACATGCAAGTATGGGAGTGGGACGCAGAACTGAAATGGTTGGCCACAGGGAGGCCCCTGTCATTGATGCAGACAGAGCAAAGGTTGTCAGCGAAGCAGTCTCCCTGTAGAGAAGGCCACAAAGAGAGCATCGAATGGAGTAAATCTCTCCTGCGAATACAGAAGTAGTGTTGTTTTAATTGTAAGGCCCACTTTAGGCTCCGAACTGTGGTGAGGGAGGAGGTGTGGACACCTGTGGCATCTCCTGCAGCCACAGGGGAAGATGACGAGGGGGTGATTGGTAGGGAGGAGTAAGTGGAGGATGGAGTCACGAAGGGAGCAATCCCTATAGAATGCAGAGAAGGGAAGATCTAGCTAGGCCCTCTGCAGAATTGGTTTAGGGAACCCCCTCCTAATGGTCCCAGTGGATTTCATTCCAGCTGCACAGGAGCAGCAGGAATATCCCACCAGAACTCACACACTGAAGGGAGAAGGTCGGTACATTGGTGCCTGTCCCAGCCACCCAGCATGGGTTTATGACTTCATACATTCCACCTGAACTCAAGGACTGCCTTTCTGTATTCTTGTGCCAGGATGTACACAGGTCACTGTTGTAACGTCCATATGAAGGTCCATTCCAGGTGAAACAGAATGAAGACTCAACGTTTGTAATAGACATTGGCGCAGGCAATAAATTGTTTTGGGAGATCACCTTAAGCCGGCACATGTGGACCTACATCAGCCAGTACAGGTGACATGCCGCTGGTGCAAGGGGCGTTCGCCAATTGATTCTAACCATACAGGTGAGACTATGGTGTCACCTCCAAACAATGGGGCGGGGGGAGGATTATGTGGCAAACCACACTATTACATTATCAAACTGGAATTCGTAGTTGCGGGTCCCCGCAGGATCAGGAATATCCAGTGGCTGGGGGGCACAAAGAACTCTGGGCGATGTGTGATTGTAATAGCACGCCAATGGTAATTATTTAGACTCCTGCCAAAATTCCATTAAACAGTTCTGTTGGTTCGGCTCACAGACAACTTCTGTTGTGCTTTATTCACTGCACCACTCACAATACCCCCTTTTACAAATACCTGCTTAACGAAAATTCACTTGTATGAAGAAACCTGTGTTCACTTTTATGAAAGGACGAATGGATTTTGAATGGGCTTTTGCAAAAATAGCCATCAATGGTAGTGGAATGGGTCTTTGTTTTATGCCATTTTGGTTAATGAAAGATTCATAAGATTGCTCTAGTTTCATAAAGCAGGTTACACCCATATAGGTTTCCTTCTTCCTCTTACCGAGTTGCTTTGCCAGTGTTGTCAAGCACAGGTCCTTTTTTCTACCATCTTTTCCCTGTCTCAGTGCCACAAATCTATCCAGAACCCTGGGCAAGTGGTCCTGAAACCTTCTCCATGTAGCTTCTGTGCTTTCTCCTATGAACATCTTTTACCAGTTTACTCTCCCGACTTCCTGCCATATCACATTTTCCCTTCCCAATTATACATTTTCCCATTCTGTTTGCTTTTAGCCTTGTCCCTATATATCCCTCTCTCTTTCTCTCTTTCTCTCTCTCCCCCCGCCACCATTGTGTGCCTACGACACTTTGACAACTCCCTTCCATTTTTCACAGCAACCAACAAACAACATTTGTCACTGAGCAACCAGACTTCCTTCCCTCCCCCCCCCCCCCTCATAATTCAACCATCTATGAACCCAGGATATGGAACAAAGAAGGACCTCGCCAGGCCACTGGCCTCTGCTCCTCTTTAGAAGTGCCAGCTCTGAACATCTTTCCCTCTGAGCATTGGAGCTGCTAGTCCTCTGCTGTATTTTACACACTTCCCCACTCCTTATCCCACATGTGGAGCTAGGTGCAGGCTCCTTCTCAGTAATGAAGGGGGTTCCCTGCCATCTTGGACCACCAATTCAGCCTGTTTACTCGCGCGGTCACTCGGCCCGCTACACCATCACTATAAATTCAATTTCTGAAACATCATTTTCAGTAGGAAAATATTTAGTGGTAGGACTGTAGGAGCTTAATAGTTCAGATTTTATTTTATAAAATGTTTTGCTGTGACATTTATAAGATTTAAATATATACCGACATCCATGGTATCTTTTAAATTGTAGAATGGTACACACATCTGCCACTTCCACAGGCAACATGTTCCAAATACACAGCAAGAAATTTGTCCTTCAGGTAACTTTAAACTCTTTCTCCTCTTCCTGAAAATGATGTCCTCAAGTTTTAGACTTCCCTCCCCCAGTGAGACGACTGTGACTATTTACCTTTTCCAGCTCCTTGTGATTTGACAAACCTATTCCCCTTTCAGCCTCCAATATTCCAGTGAGAAAACCACCAGCCTATCAGTAGTTTTGTGGGTAAGCAGATCAGCAAACACTGGATCATTTTTGGGAACTAAGTGCAAAGGTTGAAACCTTGTGTTTTTGATTTGTAGTTAATTTTGTGCCTATCCCTTGAAGATATTATTGTTTGTAGTATTACTATAGTGGCTAATCCTGCCCGGATCGGGGCCGCCGCCGCCTACCCTTCGCCGGGGCCGGGGCCACTGCTGCTCTCCCTGTGCCCGGACTGGGGCCGCCGCCTCCAACTCTCTGCCCGTATCGGGGCCTCCACCTGCCTCACTGGACCGAGGCCGGGGCCGCCGTCTCCCCCTTGCTCCTGCCCGTATCGGGGCCGCCGCCGTCTACCCTTCGCCCGGACCGAGGCCGGGGCCGCTCCTGCCCGATCCGGGCAGGAGCAAGGGGCAGACAGCGGCCCCGGCCTCGGTCGAGTGGGGCAGGCGGAGGCCCCGATCCGGGCAGAGAGTGGGAGGTGGCGGCCCCAGTCCAGGCACAGCGTGAGCTGCGGCGGCCTCGGCCCCGGTCCGGGCAGTATGGACCGACCTAGGAGGGGAGGCAGGCCCCTCCAGCCCGGGTAAGAAACCTGCATAGGAGAAGGCCACTCCGATATAAAACCTACGACCCAAGGACCTCGCTGCCACGTCCCAGCTTGCTCGGCCACGGCACACGAACCATGGGTGTAAAGGGTGGGGCCAGTACTGCGCGCACTGCACTCCACCTAAAAGCTCCTTTGCGCAGGCCCGAGGACAAGTCCACGTCCTCCCCCTCCACGTCCTCCCCCTCCACGTCCTCCCCCTCAAAAGATGCTCACAAACTCAAGCTAGCATGCTGGAACATCAGAACCATGCTAGACAAGGCTGACATCTCCATCGGGCACACAAAACTCAAAACGGTCAACCAGTTTACCTATCTCGGCTGCACCATTTCATCAGATGCAAGGATCGACAATGAGAGAGACAACAGACTCGCCAAGGCAAATAGCGCCTTTGGAAGACTACACAAAAGAGTCTGGAAAAACAACCAACTGAAAAACCTCACAAAGATAAGCGTATACAGAGCCGTTGTCATACCCACACTCCTGTTCGGCTCCGAATCATGGGTCCTCTACCGGCACCACCTACGGCTCTTAGAACACTTCCACCAGCGTTGTCTCCGCTCCATCCTCAACATCCATTGGAGCGCTTTCATCCCTAACGTCGAAGTACTCGAGATGGCAGAGTTCGACAGCATCGAGTCCACGCTGCTGAAGATCCAGCTGCGCTGGATGGGTCACGTCTCCAGAATGGAGGACCATCGCCATCCCAAGATCGTGTTATATGGCGAGCTCTCCACTGGCCACCGTGACAGAGGTGCACCAAAGAAAAGGTACAAGGACTGCCTAAAGAAATCTCTTGGTGCCTGCCACATTGACCACCGCCAGTGGGCTGATAACGCCTCAAACCGTGCATCTTGGCGCCTCACAGTTTGGCGGGCAGCAACCTCCTTTGAAGAAGACCGCAGAGCCCACCTCACTGACAAAAGGCAAAGGAGGAAAAACCCAACACCCAACCCCAACCAACCAATTTTCCCCTGCAACCGCTGCAACCGTGTCTGCCTGTCCCGCATCGGACTTGTCAGCCACAAACGAGCCTGCAGCTGACGTGGACTTTTTACACCCTCCATAAATCTTCGTCCGCGAAGCCAAGCCAAAGAGAAAAAAAATAGTGGCTAATGATGTCATATGTCATAATATTCAGGGGGACAGAGAACTCATATTTCATTCTTTGAAGAATCCCGACAGACACATAAGCTCAAGATACTTGTCCTTGAATTAAATCTTAATTCATCTATTTTGTCTATTTCTTCTTTTAATGTTTAAAGTTGAATTTTGCCATATCATTATTACAATATATGCCTTGTTTACTCGTTGTTATGAAAATCTCAATGTAAAGTTATGCAAAATATTTATTCATTTTATCAACAACTTAAAGCTTCATCTACAAAGTTTGATTTATTGGATTAATAAAAGAGTAATTTGGAATATCATCGCTCACATTTTCTTGAAGATGACAAGTTTTGAAAGTGGGAAATATTAGAAATTGGGAAGTATCGTCTATATTTTATTCAAAGAAAAGTTATGTATGTGAACTTTGATTGGAAGAAAGGCGCATAAAATTTGTATGCAACAAGAATTTAAGCTTTAATGAGAAGTTTGTGAGAATATTCCCGAAGCCTCGTTTAGAACATATCTGTCTGACTGCAGACACCTGTAACCTTGAAGAGATAATAGCTGATGGACCACAGAATGTGGCAGGTAGACCAGAAGTATGTGTTCTAAAAAGAACTGAAACAAAAGTTTGTGTGCAGAACACAGAGACAATTCAGCCAGCGAAATCTTCTCAAAGGGACCACGTGAGATACAAATTTGTTTACAATTCTCAGGAACCAGGAGAAGACAGGCTGCAGTGTGAAGAATCCAAGATTGAGAAGCGGTCTCATCGGTCTAAAGACCTCAAGCAAACAGCTCCTCTCAGAACCGTTTGGTTGTGAGTTGAGCCAGCAAGGCAAACCAACAACGATTGGCAGGAGATTGGAACCAGCCACTATTGAAGAAGCTGCTTCAACTACCAAGGAAGAAGGCACTTCATGCCTCATGAGCTGACTTAAAAGTTAGTGGCACTGAAACTGGTGAATCAATGTTGCAAAGCCCTACTGGTGCTGTACCAAGCAAAATGCTGAAGACAGAGGCTCAATCAGTGATATCTGATAGTATTTCCAAGGTTATGAGCGTAGGAAGATCTTCAAAGGCATCTAGAAGAAGTACAGCTTTATATGCTTCAAGCATGTCAGCTATGCCTGCTAAGGCGCAAGCAGACTTGGCTACTATCTGTACACAACGCGAGTGGTTGGAGAAAAGATGTGCTTTAGAAGATATGGAAGCTGAAATGAAGAATCAGCAAGAAGAACAAAAAAGATTATTGAAGAGAGAAAAGAAAAGACTACATCTTGAGGAACAATATGCTATGAATTTGGCCAAAGTCAAAGCATTAGCTCAGGCTTCTGCAAGATCTATCACTCAAAGTGAAACACCCAAAGAGCTAGCACCTAACATTCCTGCATAGCATTGGGTACTGCAGCCACAAGAAACATGTATACTCGAGCAAGGAACCACGGGTGGCGCTGATAGTACTCGAATGTCAATGACCAACTAAGTGGAAAGAGCTCGTGACATTCAATCTTTTCCGAGCGCACAATATTTGAATGTTCCCGAAAGGAGAACATTTCAAAAAGGTTAAACTGTAGCTGACCACTACGAAGAAACACACACACACACACACACACACACACACAGCTGCTTTTAGGGTTTCCCACGAAGATCATGCGTCGGCAGTTGCGGCTAGGGGAGTTCAGCTGGCACGTTTTGGTGGCCACAGAGTGGATGCCTTTTTGGCACTTGAACGTACCAGCTGAGGGACTTGGTCACATCTACCCATGAAAGCCGGCTCCTCGGGACAGTGGTCTAGTCCCACCCACACTGCCTTGACATCATTGCAGCGCATCAGGCTGATGTGGAACACAACAGAATCAGGAGCATGGAGGACAGAAGGGAAAGTGGTGCAAGGTTAGGTTGGACTGACGGCACTGCAGTGGAGAAAAGGGTAGCACAAATGCCGTGGTGACAAACCTGGGATGGGACTGGCAACCATGGGGGGAATGTCCCCACTGGCTACGACGAGTGTCTCCACGGCCGGACTTTCAACCAGTCATGTCGGACGAAAGGTGTGCACATACATCAAGGAAGCAGCGGGCTGAATGCACCAGCCATTCTCCACACCCTCCTCCCCAAGTTACTCCATGCATTCACATCAATCTAGAAAGATACAAAGTTGTCACTAAACAGTTGAAAAGAGGTCACTTGGTTACCACTTTGAGTTCTCCACAGTTTAAGACCAAGGCACAGTTCTGTTGTTGCGACATGCTTTGTATGAGATTCCTTTCCTTCTGACTTCTGATTTATGTGACTTTGGGCTGGAAGCTGTTCCAGTATCAGTGGCTCTTATTTGCCCTCTGCAGGATTCCTTGGCCCCTTTCCCCGGAGCTGATGAGACACTCACTCTTACTGCAACCAGTGCAACTGTACAGTGTGTTTGCTTGCCTCATGAAGTGGGGTTTACATACGTCCACGCATAGACAATATCCATGGCAACCTTTGAGACGTTGGGGGGGGTGCCTGTTGAGGGTGTCTGTTGGTGGGGGGGGGGTATATGTCCAATCCTACAGGGCTATCTATGATAGATGGAGATACACTAGCTAAACCAATTAGAAGTCAACTTTGCTCAGTTTAACTCCACCTCCTGCCATTGAGATGGATAGTCCAGGCAAGTTTGTTTTGGTGAATGGTTACCAGTTCACTCAGCAGGTCAAGAGTGTCCTCCATGTAGCAAAGGGCAAAAATACACAACCGACATTTCGGGCTTGAGCCCTTCATCAAGGCATGCTTGAGGGAGAAGTGGAGAGAGCAGCAGTCAGTGCTGTGTAGTACCTGAAATCCCTACAGGGGCCAAACTGCAAGGCCTGGAATTGATACCTTGATGAAGGGCTCAAGCCCGCAGTTGATCATGCATTCCCGCCCCCGCCACGCAAAGGACACCGTTCGAACAGCTGAGCTTCCTCACCTTGGTGTCTTTACTTCCAAATAACAATTTCAAATTGATTAATCTGATATTATAAAGTACGATATCACTGCAGTATACAGGACAGAGTTGATGGCTGATGACATCACCGCGACATCATCAGCCCACCCTCTGGCAGCCCAGCTTCTTTCAGCTGCCACGGTGGATACTCCAAGCAAGATTTTAGACCTACTACAGAAGAGTTGGGTGAGTAGACCTCCTGGCCGGATACTCCTGTTTCAGATGGCCACAGGAGCACAATGTGCGGCTTTCCAGTCGGGTATTGTGGCCATTTGAAAGTGCCTAAAGAAAGACACACACTGTGTGGTAGGTTAAGCTCACTCCATTATTCGGGATGGAAAGGCCACTTTTGCTGATTGACTGAGTTCATCCATATGAATAACAATAGCAGGTGGGAACATCCATGCATATGAAGGCCCTTCGTACAAAGCCTGTTTCTGCTGAGTTAACTGGGCAGCTTGACCAACTCCATATTATGGCTGTTAGTCTGATGCTCCCCCAGCTTCGACCCCTGCTGGTTTAGACAATAGACAATAGGAGCTGGAGTAGGCCCTTCGGTTATCCTGGGAGTCGCTTTAGCGATCTCTGTCCACGTCTGCCCACCGCGCAATGTGCTGGCCCGATCTCTGCAATTGCAGGCCACCACAAAACCAAGCGAGTTGATCATACTCAACCATTTATGTCTCTTCATGTTGCAGAAGAACTAGCAACAAGTCAAGGATGCCATCACTTACAAATCAAGCTCCTACACCTATGGCACCAGTTCAAGTTCTGTTTGGTCCATTCACAAGACAACCATTCGCAAGTTATGGTGGACAAGACAAACTCATAGCAAAACAAAATGAAATTTCTGTTATGTTAGTGCAGCAACAGGTTCATATTTTTTAACTTTTTATTTTATTATAATTTTTTATTTTTCACTCTGTGAACCGTGTCAATCAAAATAAAAACAAACGTTTCTCATTAAATATACACAGTGGCATTTTCTCCCTTTTCCCCCCCTACCCTACCTCCCCCTTTCCCACCCCCTCCAAAACCAATAAATATTCAACATATACCATTAAACAATGTCATCACACAATGAAAAATAAACATGAAAAATGTGTCATCTACTTTTACCTACTGGATCAAGTCGTTTTGTCTTTTTATCATTTATGGGGTGGAGGTCCGAGGCAAGCACTCTCTGTTATGTTCCATGTATGGTTCCCAAATTTGTTCAAATAATGTGACTTTATTTTTTAAATGTTATTTTTTTCCAAAGGAATACATTATTCATTTCCATGTACCTTTGCTGTATTCTCAGGCTCTCTTCCATTTTCCAAGTTGACATTATACATTTTTTGGTTACTGCTAAGGCTGTCATAATAAATCTTTTTTGCGCTTTATCCAATTTGAGGCCTAATTCCTTACGTCTTATATTAAAATCCAGATCTCTGGATTTTTTGGTATGTTATTTTTGTGATTTTATTTATTATCCGATTTAGATCTTCCCAAAACATTTTCACTTTCTTACATGCCCAAATTGCATGTACTGTTGTTCCCATTTCCTTCTTACAGTGAAAACATCTATCTGATAATGTTGGATCCCATTCTTTTAACTTTTGAGGCGTGATATATAACCTGTGTAACAAATTATACTGTATCATGCATAACCTTGTGTTTATTATATTCTTCATACTTCCAGAACATAATTTTTCCCATGTTTCATTTTTTTATCTTTATGTTTAAATCCTTTTCCCCACTTTTGTTTAGGTTTATAGCTTATTTCATCCTTTTCCTTATCTTGCAGCTTAATGTACATGTTTGTTATAAATCTTTTAATTATCATTGTGTCTGTAATCATATATTCAAAGCTGCTTCCTTCCAGTAATCTCAGTCTGTTTCCCAGTTTACCCTTTCAATAAGCTTTCAGTTGATGATATGCAGACATTGAGTTATTCCACATTTGTACTTCAACTGTTCAAATGTTAATAAATTATTTCTCAAAAAACAATTTTCTATTCTTTTGATTCCTTTTCTCTCCCATTCTCTAAAGGAAAGGTTATCTATTGCAAAAGGGATTAGTGGGTTTTGTGTCAATACAATTTTGGTATTTGGTAAATCATTTTTTTCCTTTCTAAGTGGATCTTCTTCCATATATTAAGTAAATGATGCAATACTGGTGAGCTTTTATATTGCACCAGCTTTTCCTCCCACTCATAAAGTGTATGTTACGGTACCTGCTCCCCTATATTATTTAGTTCTATCTTATTCCAGTCTGGTTTTTCCCTTGTCTGGTAAAAATCTGATAAATACCTTAATTGTGCTGCTCTATAATACTTTTTAAAGTTTGGTAATTGTAAACAACCTTGATTGTATCTTTCTGTCAATTTATCTTAAGCTATCCTCGGTTTCCACTCTTTCCACAAAAATTTCCTTATTACTCTCTTTCGTTCATTAAAGAATTTCTCTATTAAGGGAATTGGCAACGATTGAAATAAGTATTGTATCCTTGGGAAGACATTCATTTTAATGCAATTTACCCTCCCTATCAACGTTAGTGGTAATTCTTTCCAATGTTCTAAGTCTTCCTGTCATTTCTTTATTAGTGGCTGATAATTTAGTTTGTACAGGTGGCTTAAGTTATTATCTAACCCAATACCTAGGTATTGGATTGCTTGTGTTTGCCATTTAAATGGTGAATCTTTTTTAAATTCTGTATAATCCGCGTTACTCATTGGCATCACTTCACGTTTATTTGCGTTGATCTTGTACCCCGATATTTCTCCATACTCCTTCAATTTCTTATGTAATTCTTTTATTGATATTTCTGGTTCTGTTAAGTATACTATGATGTCATCTGCAAAAAACTGATTTTTTACTCCTCCTTTATTTTATCCCTTTCATTTTATTTTCTGTTCTTATCAGTTCTGCCAATGGTTCTATTGCTGAAGCAAACAATGAGGGGGATAATGGACATACCTGTCTAGATGATCGACTTCATTTAAATTGGTTCGATACATATCCATTTACTGTTACCTTCACCAATGGTCCATTATATGATTTAATCCAATTAATATATTTTTCTGGTAGATTGAACCTCTGTAATACTTTAAATAAATAATTGCATTCTACTCTGTCAAAGGCTTTTTCTGCATCTAAATCAACAGCCACTGTTAGCTTCTTATTTCCTTGAACTGCATGAATTAGATTAATAAGTTTACAGGCATTATCGCTGTTCGTCTTTTCTTAATAAATGCAGATTGATCATGTTTTACTATTTTTGGTACACAATCGAACAATGTGTATGCTAATAATTTTGCTATTATTTTATAATCTGAATTAAGTAGAGATATTGGTCTCTATGATGCTGGTGTTAATGGATCCTTCCCTGTCTTTGGTATTACTGTAATTATTGATGTCTTACATGAATCTGGCAAGTTTTGTGTTTATTCAGTTTGGTTCATTACTTCCAGGAGAGGAGGAATTAATACCTCTTTAAATGTTTTATAGTATTCTATTGGGAATCCATCCTCTCCAGGCATTTTATTGTTCGGCAGCCTTTTTAATATATCCTGTAATTGCTCTGTTTCAAATGGTTTATCAGTTTGTTTTGTTCCTCTTGCAATTTCAATAGTTCAATTTTAGCTAAAAACTCTTCTATTTTATCATATTTCCCCTCCTTCTCAGTTTGGTATAATTGTTCATAAAATTCCTTAAAGTTCTCATTAATCTCTATTGGGTTAAATGTAATTTGTCTGTCCTTTTTCCTTGATGCCAATACAGTTCTTTTAGCTTGTTCTGTTTTAAGTTGCCAGGCTAATATTTTGTGATTTATTTTTTCTCCTAGTTCGCAATATGTTTGCTTTATTTTCATTTTGTTCTTCTCCACCTTGTATGTTTGTAATGTTTCGTATTTTATTTTTTTGTCCGCCAATTCTCTCCTTTTCAGTATATCATCCCTTTTTACTAGTTCCTTTTCTGTACTTACAATCTCCCTTTTGAACTGCTCGATTTCCCGATTGCATTGCTTTTTCATCTTAGTTTCACATATTATTATCTGCCCTCTAATCAAGGCTTTCATTGCAACCATAATATAAATTTGCCTTTCACTCATTCTGTATTTATTTCAAAATATGTTTTATTTGACCTTCAATAAACTCTCTAAATTCCTGCTTTTTAAGTAGCAGGAAGTTTATTTAACCTGTAAAGATATATGTTCTTGGTGGGATGTCCTCCAGTTCTATTGCTAATAACAGGAGTGAATGATCAGATAGTAATCTTACTTTATATTCAGTTTTCCTAACTCTCCCTTGATTAAGGGCCGACAACAAAAACATATCAATCCTTGAGTATGTTTTATCCCTACTTGAATAATATGAGTATTCCTTCTCTCTTGGGTGCTGCCTCCTCCATATATCTATAATTGTCATTTCCTGCATTGATTTAACCATAAACTTGGCCACTTTATTCTTTTTACTAGTCTTTTGTCCAGTTTTATCCAACATTGGATCCAAATTAAGGTTAAAATCCCCTCCTATCAATATATTTCCTTGTGTATCTACAATCTTCAAAAAAAATCTTGCATAAACTTTTGATCCTCCTCAAGTTCCAAAAATCTGAATATATCTGACAGTTTATCATTACATATGTCCCTGCTGGATCTATTATTTCTTCCTCTATTTTGATTGCTACATTTTTATTAATCAATATAGCTACACCTCTAGCTTTTGAATTATATGACGCTGCCGCTACGTGTCCGAAGGAGTCTCTCTTTAATTTGTTATGTTCCACTTCAGTTAGATGCGTTTCCTGCACAAATACTATATCTATGTTTTCTTTTTTCAGTAAGTTTAATAGCCTCTTCCTTTTAATTTGGTTATGTATTCCATTAATGCTTATAGACATATAGTTCAACGTGGCCATCTCATATCCTGTTCACACCTCATTTCCTCTTCCTCACCACCACCATCCCCCTTTCCCCCATTTTCATCTCTCAGCTTTCCTTTTTTGAACTCAATGTATGACAAAACATTTAAAACATAAAATACTCCAACAACTCACACATCAAATATTACCTTAACCCCAAACACCACCTCCCCCCCTCCCCCTGAGTTGCCCCTTATCCCTTGCTGGGCAACTACAACTCCCCTTTCCATTTCGATTGTGATCTTGCTCGCAAGCGTCAACTGATTTCACAGTGACGGTTATTCTCTCTCCCCCAACCCCCCCCCAGAAAACACTTTTTTTACACACATACACAAAGTTCTCCCTTTTTTCCCCTTACTTCCTTCCTTCCCTTCTCTTTCCCTTCTTTAGTTCTTTATATATATTTTATCGCCATTCTTCATTCTTATTACATCTCTTCATCTCTCCTTCTGTCCTGCAAGCGTTCTGCAAATTCTTGTGCTTCCTCCGGATCCGAGAACAGTCTGCTTTGGTCCCTGGGGATAAATATTTTAAGCACAGCTGGATGTCTTAACATGAATTTATAACCTTTATTCCATAGGATCAATTTTGCTATATTAAACTCCTTCCTCTTCTTTAAGAGTTCAAACATTATGCCTGGGTAAAAAAATATTTTTTGACCCTTGTATTCCAATGGTTTATTGTCTTCTCTAATTTTATTCCTTGCCCGCTCCAGTATATTTTCTCTTGTCTTATGTCTCAAAAATTTGACTAAAATGGATCTTGGTTTTTGATGTGTCTGTGGATTCGGAGCTAGTGTTCTGTGTCCCCTTTCTATTTCCACTTCTTCCTGCATTTCTGTAATTCCCAGGACCTTCGGGATTCATTCTTTTATAAATTCCTTATATCTGTGCCTTCTTCATCTTCCTTTCAGCCCACTATTTTTATGTTGTTTCGCCTACTATAATTTTCCAACATATCAATTTTCTGAGCTAACAACTCTTGTGTCTCTTTAATTTTGTTTGTCACTTTCTTCCAATTTTCCTCTAAAGTCGTTTACTTCAGCGTTCAGAGAAACTACAGCGTTTCTCGTTCTTCCACATTTTCAACTCTTCCCTATTTCTGTCATGACTAGTTCTAATCTTTGCATTTTATCTTCTGTTCTTTTCATTTTTCTTTTAATTGCACTAAATTCTAATGACAACCATTCTTTTAATGCTCTCATTTGTTCTTCATTATTCTTTATTCTGTCCATCTGTTTTACCTTCTATCTCTCTGTGAAGATCTTAGTCTTCTTCTGTGTCTGTACCTATGTTTGTGTCTTCTTCTTTGTATCTGTGTCTCTTCTGATGAGTAGCTTGTCTCAATTTGTCAGTTCTCTTCTTGCTTGGCCTCTTGCTGTTGATCCTCTCCTTCTGAGCTGCTCATCTGTCGAGCCTCCTGCTGCTGCTCCTCTTGCCGTTCACCCCGTCGACTTTCTTTCTCACCTGGTACTTCACTCCCTCTCCTATCGCTTTCCTCATCTTCCAGCTGAGAGCCCTGGTGTCAGGCGTCCCTCAGCTGGTTGCGCCATGGTTGCCTGCTCCTCGGCTGAGCCCCCCTCCCGTCGGTGTTTTCCTTTATCTTGGATTGCGCACTACGCACTTTTGTTTGGCTCAGAGAGCCATTTTTGCAGTCCACCGGTCGGGGGGGTCACGATGCCGCAGGTCCGACACCAACCTCGGAAATCGAGCGCTTTTCTCCACCACGGCTCCCTGTTCGTTCGTGCAGGTGAAGCCTTCTCCTTTCTTTAACGGTGTCTTTTCTTCTTTTTTTCATGTTTTTACTTTTTCCTTCTTGGGTGCCATCTTCTTTCTCTTCTCTGCAACTTTATCTTTTATTTCTTATATTTTATATTTATTGAACTTTGTCTTTTCTTAACTTTTTTTCTTCTTTTCTGGAGAGGGCTGGTTTTACCCTACCGGCCACGACTCCATCAAGTGACTCCTTCCTATATTTTATTACTTGAGGGAAATTAAAGTTTTTCAATGCAGATCCATTACAATATCTGACGTTCATGAAATCCTTTGAACTTCACATTGAAAGTAATACTAAAAAAGCTAAAGATCGTCTGTATTACCTGGAACAGTTTACTGGGGGACAGGTGAAGGAGTTAGTCAAAAGTTGCCAATATATAGTATTGTGGCGGTGTGGGCAGTGGAAGAAACACAGCCACCACATTGAGGGTCGTAACGACAGTTTTAAGGGCAGCATGAGCTCAGTCACCTGGTGCATTGTGACATCATAATCGCTGCCCAGGGTGCACGCTGGAAGGGATGCTGGAGTCGGAGGGAGACCTCAGATGACATCATTTCCCCATGGCTACCCCACCACATGGCAATACAAGCGAGGCCGGTTTGCCATGAGGATGTGCACCACCACACAACCCACCCCCCCCCCCCCCCCCAGAACTGGCTATGCATCCTGTCGCTTTGGCAGCCAGCCCCGGTGCTTGGGCGTGGCCTTCTGCACCGGCTGTGATAACTCCAGATGGGCCGTCTTCAGGTGGTCCACTGTAAAACGATCCTCTCTCCCCCCAAAGTCCAGGGTGAAGGTTCTGCTGGACATTGAATGGCCTCTCGTACAGTCGCTATAGTGGTGCATCTTGTGGTCCACTCCACACAAAAACGAACTGGGCCGAATCAAGCTCTTTGGGGAGGGAGTGGGGGAGCTAGGGAGGCCAGTTGCCTGCGTAGGTCCAACAGCAGGTTTTTGTCAGTAGCCATGGTGTCAGGGTCTGCGCCAAAAATCTCACCTGGCAGGGAAAGCGGTGTGCCACAGACCATCTCCACTGCTGAAGCCTGCAGGTGCCGTCCTAATCCCAAGGAGGACCCAGGGTAGTTCGTCCGCCCAGTCTGGTCCAGAGAGCCTGGCCATAAGCGATGCCTTCAGGTGCCTGTGGAACCTCTCCACCAACCCGCTGAACTGCGGGTGGTTTGCTGTGGTGTGATGAAGCTTGACCTCTAGGAGCTTCGCCATTTCAGTCCACAGGGCAGACGTGACCTGCGCCGCTCTGTCGCTAGTGATGTGTGCTGGGACTCCAAAACTGGCACTTCTCCGCAGAAGCCTCCTTAATCGGGACGGCCTCCAGCCACTTTGTGGCCTGATTCACCACCGTGAGGAGGTAATGAGCCTCCTTGGACAGGGGCCTGATGACATCAACATGGATGTGTTGGAATCTGCGAACCGCTGGGTCGAAGTTCTAGATGGGGGCTCGTGTTTATTGGTGGACCTTGGAGGTCTGGCACCTGGTACAGTTCCTGGCCAGTTCCGTCACTTCCTTCTTCAGCCCGTGCCACACAAACTGCTCCACGACCATCTGCACGGTTGTCTTCACTGCTGGGTGAGCGAAGTCGTGGATCAGACTGAAGACCTTTGCCCTCCAGTGCGGCAGGACCACCGGACGCAGCATGCCTGTTGAGACGTCGCAGAGCAATGTGTCCAGGCTGCTTGGCACCTAGACATCCTGGAGTTTGAGGCCCGAGATGGCGATCCGCAAGGCCTGCATCTCCTCATCATTCCTCTGGGTCTTAGCCAGTTGCTTGAAATCCAGGCTGGGCATGAGCGTGTTGATGTCTGGATGGGAGAGCGCATCCGCCATTACATTGTCCTTACCGGCCCTGTGTCGGATGTCAGTCGTGAACTCAGACACGTACGAAAGGTGGCGCTGCTGTCTGGCGGACCACGGGATCCTTGGTCATCACCAGTGCTTGAGTGTGGGGCTTGTGATCCGTAAAGGCTGTGAACAGCCTGCCCACGAGGAAGTAGCGGAAATGGCGGATAGCCAAATACAGCGCCAGGAGCTCCCAGTCGAAGGCACTGTATTTGAGCTCAGGCGGGTGAAAAAGGCCAGCGGGTGCCATTGTCCAACGAGCAACTGTTCCAGAATCTCTCCCCAACCCCCGCCACTGCAGTAGCTGAGGCACCCATGGAGACCGCCGTGTGCACCTCCGGCCACAGGTGCACAAGCAGCGTGGTGCTGGCTAGAGCATCCTTTGTCACAATGAAAGCACTGTCCGTCTCCTCTGACCACAATAAAGTTTTTTCTTTGGTGGCCATGAACGCGAACAATGAGTGCATGGTGCGCAGAGCTCCGGGGATGAAACGATGGTAAAAAGTTCACCATGCCCGCAAACACTTTTTTTTCTCCAATTTTTTATTTTTCACACTATTAAACATATAAATCAAAATACACACAAACATTTCCCTCTTGAATATACACAGTGTCATTTCCCCCCACCCCCCACCCTCTGCGAACTCTTGAAGGCCTTTCAGGGTGAAGGGTTTGGGGAATCGGAACAGCTGCAAACTTCTCTGGCGCCGGCACAGACCCAGCCCCCGAAATGGTGTCCCCCAGGAACTTGAGGGACTCCTTGTCAAACTGGCATTGGCCTCCTCCTTTGCCTGCTTGAGCTTCTCAGGCGCAACTGTCTGCGTCTAGCATGCAGAGGGGGGCCCCATGCTGGGGCATGGCGGCATTGAATCATGGCTCTAAGATGGCAGGGTATACATGGAGGATCTCATCGAACTCGTCCCTGGTGACGGCTACGCCGATTTCAGGCCTGCTGGCTTCTGCTGTGTCTCCTTGGGTGGAGAGGAACGTTCAGGCATTGACTAGCCTTTTGCCTTTCATGTTCACCAGTAGGCCGTGAGCTCTGAGGGAGTCGGCCCCTAACAGCGCGGTGCCCACGGAGGCGAGGATGAATTTCCAGAGGAACTTCTCCTTCCCTATCTGTATCTGTGCCCTGCAGGTGCCGTAGGTCCTGATGGTGGAGTGGTTGGCCACCCGTGGGGTTTGACCTCAAGATCGGGTGCATCTCTAATGCTGTGGGGGTTGAAATATGCTGAGCTCAGCCCCTGTGCCCACCAGGAATCGGCATCCGGTGTATCTGTCCATCACATGAAGGAAGCTGTTTGTGTGGCCAGCCATCGCAACCATCAACACGGATGGCCTGGTCATTTCCCTGATATCCGCAGGGCTGGCACACTTATGGGCTTGCGCTCCCCAGCGCTGGTGGTAGAAACACCAGGTTGACTGGCCCTCCTCTGGCTTGGTCTTGGGAACGGCTTGTGGTTGGCTGGCTCCTGGTCGTGCCACCGAGTTGAGGGCTGCCTCGTTCTCCTGCTTTGTGCGCCAGAGGGCACCTGCATGGGATGTTGCTCTCCTTGGGTTCGAGAAGTCTTCATCTGTGAGAAGCAGCTGGATGTCCTCCGGCATCTTTTCCAGGAATATCTGGCAGACGAGAAAACAAGGCTTGTAGTCTTCCGCCAGGGCCAGCATTTTGTCCATCAGTGCCGACAGACTACGGTCCCCAAGACCATCTAGGTGAAGGAACCTGGAAGCCCTTTGCTGGGGAGTTAGCCTGAAAGTTTCAAGCAGAATATCTTGAGGGCAGTGTACTTGCCCATAGCCAGGAGGTTGTGGATGATGTCGTGCACCCTCATTGGCGTATCTTGGTCCAGAGCACTCATGAAATGATAGAACATCGTGGCATCTGAGGAGATGTTGCGGAATTGAAATTGTGCTTCCGCCTGCCAGAACCAAGTTCTCAGTTGGTGGGTCCAAAAGGGGGTAAGCTGGATGGAGACAGTGTCAATCTCTGCTGAATCCATGGTGTTTTGAGTCCAGAAAAATGTTTGGGCTCATTGGGGTTAACACTGTAGCGGTGTGAGCAGTGGAAGAAACACAGCCACCATGTTGAGGGTCATTAACGACTGTTTTTGTTCAACTTCAGTGTGCCCCTTTAAGGGCAACAGGAGCTCAATCACCTGGTGCATTGTGACATCATAACCGCTGGCCAGGGTTCGCACTGGAAGGGATACTGGAGTCAGAGTCTGATGGAGTCTGATGATGCCATTTCCCTATGGCTGCCCTGCCACATAGCGATACAAGCGGGACCGGTTCGCCATGAGGATGTGTGCTGCCACGCGGTAATGGAGAGGCAGTGTTCCACCACCAAGTGGCGCTGCTGCACTCCTGTTTAGAGGACACACTACCTGCCAGTCAAGGTCAAAGACTCACCCTAAGCCATTAAGGTGACCCTTACTAAATCACCAGGTGCTGCAGGCCAGGTAACCCACCCAGACTCAGCCCTGACCTTCACCCAACTGGCCCAGGTGAATCACCCCTGCTGAGCCGCTGCACTTGGCTTCAAGCCATTGGCCACAGCAACCACACTGACCCTTACGATTGCCCCCCACTCCTCCACCCTTGCCTCTTTGGACTCCTCGAGGTATGTAAGTATTACCTTCCACACTGGGTTGGGGTCAGTCTCGAGGTTAGGTAGCTAGAGCCGTGTCCGTACCGGTCAAGGGGTAGGGGCACGTAGTATCACCATGATCTGATTGTTGAATATGCATGCTCTTGTCATTTCCACAGTTTCTGTCTGTTTCCCCCTCGTCATCCAAAAGTATATTTACCCCCTGCGTATTGTGTATGTGTGTCGAGGTTTGCTTAATATATTGACCCTGTTCTATTTCCATCCCTGAAATAAACGTGTGCTTTGTACCTGCACTTTGGTCTGGTTCTTAACCTGTGGGACCCACATGAACCCAAACAAGATCTGGATCCAGACCAAGGTTTGAAAAGGGCAAAAGAATTATTGCCCCATCGTTATAGCGATGATGACCATAAAATCGCAAGGGCCCACGTGGACAAAGTTCTTTATTGGCCAGAACTTAAATCAGAGGGCGCAAAACTTTACAAGCACGTGCTCTCTTTCTGAGAGGATGCTGTAACGCAATGGGAATGAGTGTACATTTGCAAGAGCTGAATTTGCTTGCTAATTTATTGATTATGTTCAGTAAATGACCTGATAAGCTGAGGGACATACGGAGAAAGAAAGTTGCACAGCTTAAGGTTCTTCCTGAAAGGGACGCCACTTTTGTGGAGGTTAACACTGTCCCAGTATTTGAAAATATTAAGGATACTTCAATAGTTCCTGAAGATGTAAACAAGTCTAAACAGGAACCAAAGGGAAGTACCTTTGTTAATGTTGTGTCAGATACAAGCTGTTGGAAGGGTCTGTGTGAGTCAACAGGTTAAGAACCAGACCAAAGTCAAGTTACAAAGCACACATTTATTTTGGGGATGCAAACGGGACAACAGGGTCAATATGCGACAAACCGCTACACACATACATAATATGAAAGGGGTAAATGTACACTTTCAATAACGAGGAAGAAACTGAGAGAAGACTGGGGAAAATTACATGAATACACACATTCAACAGTCAGGATCAAGGTGATTGCCCCCACACCTTGACCGGTTCGGACATGGCTCTTGAACCTCACCTCAGGACTCACCCCAACCAAGAGCGAAGTCCAAGAGAGGCAGAACAAAGGGCCACATGGCCCTTTATAGTTCTGCAGGCAGATTTGGCAGGGCCAATCACTCAGGGCAGGCTGGGCCCCATTGGCCGCTGTGGCCAATGGCTCGAAGCCAAGTGCAGGGGCTCAGCAGGGGTCCACTGAGGTGATTGAGTGAAGGTCAGGGCAGAGTTAGGGCAGGCTGCCTGGACTGCAGCACCTGGTGATTTAGGTGGGCTGATCGCAAGGGTCACCTTAATGGCATGGGGTGAGTCTTTGACCTTGAATGGCAGGTACTATGTTTTCCGAACAGAAGTGCAGCAGCGCCACCAGATGGTGGACACTGACTCTCAATTACAATCCACCCCTTTGGAAGACACACTGCACACCAATAATATATGACAGGTGATAAGTAAATCTAACTGGATAATAATGGTGAGGTGTGTATGATTTGACAGGCACAACAAAGAATTATCAGGTCTATAATAATAAATGCAATACCCCAATTTATGATAATTGCCCAAATCTCCCCCCCCCCCAATGGAGCCAAAAGACCACCAGTCTCCCCATGAGGTGATGTCCTGGAGGAACCAGTCCATGGATTTTTAAATTTTAGCCACTGAGTTCCGAATGTGGTCAGCCAGGTAGGTGATGTTGGAGGATTTGTTGGGTATGGAGGTGCAGCACTCCTGGCCAAAGTTTGCTGCCAGCAGGAAGTCCAGAGCCATTTGATTTTGCAGTGCTACCATACATTCGGCCATCATCTCCGCAGCTGTCTGGGTCAGAGCGTCCTGTGTATGGTGCAGGGACACTGCCATCTCGCTGGCCAACGTCTCCAGGAGGGCATTAATCTGGGTCACTTTGTTGGAGAGCTGGGCGGTACCATACATGGGGAAAGCGATCATCCAGAATTTTTCTGCAGCAGTAATGCCCTCTTGTTGCAGTGGTTACCAAGCGCTGGGTGCTCCCCATGGTCACCAAGAGTGTGGATGTAGGGCACCACGAATGCAGGGACAGAAGCCATACCAGGTGGCAGGGAGCCTGGGGTAGGCATGGTGGCCATTTACCTAGTGGGTGCCATTCAAGTGCCAGGGTTCCCCCAGCTTGGTGACACCGTTGGAGCTGTTGAGTGTGTAGCCCGGGTACCATCTGTGCAGACAGTCACTGTCACTGACAGAGGTTGGAGATGTGTCTGTTGGGGAGTCTGCACCAACACTCCTTTAGTTTATGGAGGAGCTGTGGGATGATGCAGAGGGTCGGGACTCAAATGGAGGTCAAATTATAAGAAAGGAAATACCAGTTTTTGAAGTACCCACCCCATCAGGAGTCGGTGGAGGGGATCGTGTTAAGTGGGGAGCCAATCCAAAACCCACTGGAGCATAGTCTATCTAGGGAGTTCATCTGAGAATCATCCAGCAGGATGGGAGTGAGTGGTAATGCTTGACCGATGTGTGCTGGAGTTTGAACGCAGATTCAGCAGTCTGATCCATTCGTGGTGATGGCAAAGTCGTAGGCAATGCAAAGAAATGTGTTTGTCGGTGTGACATTGCCATTGGTCGCGCTAGCAGCAGGGATAGATGCAGGATTTGCATTTTCCTGTAGGGTGAAAGAAACAAGCGGGGGGGGAGGTGAACTTATTGTCTCTGAGTGAGATGATGGGTGTGGAGACGAGAGGTTGGTCTGGCCTGGGATTGCAACTTAGTGGGTGTCTCCAGGACCATGCATGACATTCTCCCCCTTTTGGGGGGGGACCTGGTTACTGTCATGTCCACACTCCTCCAAAGTCCTCGATCTTGGGGGGTTGTTTGGTGGGCTCTGGTTCAGGGGGTGGGAAGTGTGAAAGGTGGAGACATGGCTGTGTCTCCTTCGCCAGTAGGGCATGTTTTCAAATGATCCACAACCTGTTGCAATACTTTCAACAATCCCCTCAGTGTGTGGGAGGGTGTCAGAGTGTGGATGCTCCCCTTGAGCAGGCCGTCAGTTTTTCAACCAATCCCGATGTCCAGTTTTGGGCTTTATACCCTGCAAAGTGTGAACCCTGATCAGATTGCACCTCCCACGGGGCTCCATAGACGGAGGAGAGCTGCTGTAATCCTTTAATGGTGTTTTTCTGGTTGGCTTTCTCACAGGGTACTGCCACCATTGTCAGGATATACTGCTTTTTATTTTGGCATGGGAACAGTCCGATATCGTTAATCTGCCTTACGCGACCTGCTCCCGTGCCGTGGTGAATGTAACCATTAGCCACCCCTTGGCTTCAAATGCTGATAGACAGGGCAGTCAAGCATGGCAGATTTGCACTGATCCACAGTGAGAATGACCCCGAACTGTTCTGCCCATCATCATGTGCTGTCAACACCTAGGTGGCTGCTTTTGCAGTGTGCCCATGCGGCCAGTGCCCCATTGTCAGTGTCTGGCGGGGAGGTGGTGGCAATGCATATTTGGGCATACTGGTCCATGGCAGTGTTATGTGCTGCCTCATCTGTGCTATTCCTGGTGTGTGTGTCCACATGATGTACTGTGATCTCTCTGTAGGTGGCTTGGTCCCAAATCAGTTACTGGTGGTGCTGTCCCCAGAAGGGCACCAATGAATATCCCACCCCATCTCATGCCATTGGGCTATCCACACTGCCATGCCATTGGCCACTGTCCATGAATTGGTGTAGATGTGGACGGGGCCGGTGGTGTCCTGTTGTGCACATGCTACTGTTGCCAGCTCAGCAAGCTGGCTGGAGCCACCCTCTCCTTTGGTCAGGACTTTTCCCATGGCGAGGTGGAGTGCTGCTGCCTTCCAGTGTTGTTTTCCCCCTTTCCAATGGCTGGAGAACCATGCATGTGTCTTTTGTTGGGAATCGAGGGAGTCAAAGGGGCAGCTCCTGGTCGCAGGGGAGGGTGTGAATTTGGCCAATTTGGAACCGACTCCTGGGCTTGCGGGAAGGACATGACCTGCTCATGGAGGTGGCTGACCCCTTCTGGGACAGGCTCAGCACGGTCCGTAATGTACCACTTCCATTTTACTACGGATGATCATGAGGCCTGGCCTTCCTTGTGCATGGAATCGGATAATGAGCAGATGTGGGTGGAGGACGATGGGGTCAGTGACTCTTTGATGCATGTTAGCTACGAGGGCCAGGTAACAGCCAAGCTCCTGGTACTCAAACGGGCTATAGAGTACAGCAGCTTCAGGCAGGGACTTTGTCCAGAAGCCCAACGGGACTTTGCAAAATTGGAGATCCTGCCAGAGGCTCCATTCGGCCGTGGTCTCCCTCGATGAAAGCTGCAACTCAAAAGGAACACCTGCCTGCCTTGGAGCAAGGGACAACACTTGTTCCACAGCTTGCTTTGTTGCATCAAAAGCAGACTGTTGTTCAGGACCCCATTGGAAGGTGGCATTCTTTTGAGAGACCCTGTAGAGTGGTCTCAGATTTTTTTTTTGTAATTCTTTATTTATTGCACTATGAACCATATGGACATATAAAATACAATAAAACAAAATCTTTATACAAAAGGAATACAAACAAAAAATGCACATCATCTACTTATTCACATTAAATCTGATCGTGTTTATCTTCTTATCGTTTTAGGTGGTGGTGGTCCGAGTCCTGCTCTTTCTGTTATGTTCCATATATGGGTCCCGGGTTCTTTCAATCATTGTAACTTTGTCTTTTAAATTATATCTGATTTTATTTCCCCAATGGGATACACTTAAACTTGGTTATTTCTTCCGTTAATGTTGAGAGTCATATGGTCCAACGTGGTCATCTTATATCTTTATTTTCACTTCTTTTCCACCTCTTCACCACCTCCTTCCCTTTTTTCATTACTGTTTTATTGTTTTCCTTTTTAATCTCAATATATGACAACGTATTTAAGACATGAAAGACCCCAACAATCCCCACAAGCAATAACCCTTTAACCCCAAATGAACCTCCCCTCCTTGGATTGCCTCCAGTCCCTTGACGGCAACTACAACTCCCCTTTCCATTCGGTTTGCGAACTTACTCGCAAGCATCAATCGATTTCACAGTGACCATTATTCTCCACACCCCAGCACCGCCAGAGAACACTATTTTCCTATATTTATAACAAATCTCTTTCTCTCTTTTTCCTTCTTCCCCTTCTCTTATCCATCTTTAAATCTTTATATATACATTATATTTACTTTATATTTTAACATATTTTGTTGTTGGTCTTCCTTCTTGTCACTCCTCCTCTTCTCCTGTCCTGCAAATGTTCAGCAAATTCTTGGGCTTTCTTTGGGTCTGAGTACAGTCTATTCTGTTCCCCAGGAATCGATACTTTGAGTACTCCTGGATGCTTTAATATAAAGTTATACCCTTTCTTCCATAAGATTGTTTTCGCCGTGTTGAATTCCTTCCTCTTTAAAAGTTCGAAGCTTATGTCTGGGTAAAAAAATATTTTTTGTCCCTTATATTCCACCGGCTTATCATCTTCTCTAACGTTCTTTCTTGCCTGCTCCAGTATGTTTTCTCTTGTCATATAGCTTAGAAATTTTACCAATATAGGTCTCAGTTTTTGATGTGGTGGCGTTTTCGGTACTAGCGCTCTATGTGCCCTTTCGATTTCTATTTCTTCATGTGAATCGGTTGTTCCCAGCACCTTCGGGATCCATCCTTTTATAAATTCCTTCATATCTGATCCTTCTTTGCCTTCTTTCAGGCCAACTATTTTTATGTTGTTTCGCCTCCTGGAGTTTTCCAATACGTCAATTTTTTTGTGAAAATAAATCTTGCGCCTCTTTAATTATTTTTTCGCTCTCTTCCAACTTCCCTCTGAAATCATTTATCTCCATTTCTACAGCAGCTTCTCGTTCCTCCACATTTTCTACTCTTTTCCCTATTTCAGTCGTGACCAACTCTAAGCTTTGCATTCTGTCTTCAGCTCTTTTCAGTTTTCTTTTGATTAAACTAAATTCTAATGAGAGCCATTCTTTTAATGACCTCATTTGTTCTTCGAAAAAGATTTTATCTAAACTTTGTCCTTCTATTTTACCTTCTTCTTTCCTTTGGAATTCTTGGTCTTCTTCCTCCTCTTCTTCTGCGTCCGTATCTATGTCTGTGTCATCTTCTTCTCTTCTCTGTATCTTTGTATCTTCATCCTTCTCTGGTGAGCTGCTTCTGTATCCTTGTTGGGCCCCCTGCCGCAGGTCGACCCACTGCTGGGCCCCCTGCCGCAGGTCGTCCAGCCCTTCATTCTCTTTCTCACCATTCTTCTTCTTTCTTGTTTGCTTCCCCCAGCCGAATGCCCCGATACCGGGCATCTAGCAGCTGGCCACTCTGCAGCTGCCGCTCCGCAGCTGAGTCCTCCTCCCATCAGCGTTAACCTTTTCTCTTACTTGCGGACACGCAACTCCGCGCATGTACAGTTGCGCACCTCTTCTTGGCTCTGAGAGCCAGTTTTGGAGTCTGCCAGTCGGGAGGACACCACTCCTCTGGGGAATCACCAACACTGGAGATCAGCCGCTCCTCTCCATGGTGTCCCTCTGCTCCGATGTGCAGGGAAGGCCTTCTTTCTTCTCCAGTGTTTTTCCTTCTTCTCTTTTCTCTGTTATTCTTACTTTTCTTCTTTTGGGTGCCATCTTCTGTCTCTGTAAATTTATCTTTCTCTTCCTGTATTTTATGTTTATTGAGCTCTGCTTTTTCACACTTTTTTTTCCTTTTCTTTTCTCTGGAAAGGGCTGTTTCCACCCAACCAGCCACTACTCCATCATGTGACCACCCTAGAGTGGTCTCAGATTCATAGTGAGGTGGGGTATGTGTTGTCACCAGTAACCCAAGAGACCCACAAAACTCTGGGTACTAGTTTTATTGGTGGGGATTGCAGAGTTTAAAATTTTATTTCTGGCTGATTCTGGTATCTGCCAGGGTCCTGAGTGCCATTGAATGCCCAGGAAATGAGCTTCCCGGGAGGGCCCCTGAATCTTGTGCATATTAATGGCCCACCCCCTATCTCTCAATAAGACTATTAGCATCTGAAGAGCCTCAGAGACAATGGTCTCAGATGGCCTCTGGATGTCATCGATATAATAGGGAGGGGGAGTCAATTGACTGCAGATCATAGGTGATTAGGCTATGGCAGATAGTGGGGTGGTGGAGGTAGCCTTGAGGGTATCTACAGAAGATGTATTGTTGTGGATCCCAAGTAAATGAAAATTGGTCTTGGGAGTCATTATGCAGGGGAATGGAGAAGAATGCATTCGCCAGGTCGACCACTGCACATATCAGGGTTATTTGGGCAGGAAGCTTTGTCTTTCACTAAAGTAATAAAGTCTGGGAAAGCCGTGGGTAACATGGGGAGACGGGGTGGTATTTTATTTAGCTGCCTGAGGCCTACAGTCATCCTCCAGGTGTCATTTCATTTTTGTATTGGCCAGACAGGGTTATTGAAGGGTATCAAGGGATGCAAAGGGGCTCCAGGTCTAATAACCCTCCTTCAGGAGAGCCTCAACAGCCTTTGTAATGTCCTGGTGTCCTCCCGATACATGGTATTGGAGCATTTTCATTACTTTGGAACGGGGAGTATGACCACAGGCTTCCACTTAACTGCCCCCACTACCATGCTCACCTGTGTGACCCCAAAGGTGAAGCGGCACCGGTTGGTATGGATGGACTGTCCCTGTAATAAATTGATGCCCAAGATGCATTCAGTGGAGGGAGCAATGAGGACCACAGTGGGTCCGGGGGGTTGGTTCCCGATGGTCAAGCATCTGGTGACCTCCTTTGCAGGCAGGAGGGAGCCTCCTAGTCCATCAGTCTGCATAGGGGTCCCCCTCCACCCTGCAGGGTTGCCAGGGTAATAGTGTGCTGTGCGCCTGTGTTCATGAGTGCCAGCCAGCGATGTATGTTGTCCTTTCCCGAAGGTGCTGCTACAGGGATGTGCGGCCTCGGGCGCCCCGGGTGGGAAAGGTCAGCAGGGTGCTGGGGACCTGCCCTTCATCCTATGAAGGGGGTCTTTCATGCACCGTTAGCAGGCTGCTCACGCAGGGTGAGTGCAGACATCAATTACAGCAGCTGCTGCCTGATCTCAGCCTTAAGGGCTGGGGAGATGGGGTCAGGTGGTGTGGTAGGAACAACAGTGTGGGCTGGTCGGGTGGCATGGGGGATGAGGGTGGCTCCAGCCTCCTGCTTACTGGTGGGAGAACTGCATGTCTTCCCCTGGCGAAGCTTCCCCCTACTCAACTCCTTCCAGTGTGCATACAGGGCAGGAGTGGGAATCCTATCAATACGAGTTGTGTCCTCTCCTGCGTGCAGCAGGTCGAAGTAGAGCCTCCTGTTGGGCAGTGAGGGGCTCAGGTTCCGGGTTCTGGACTCCGCACTGCGGACTAATGAGGACACCTCTCGTGGCATATACTACCCCTCCAGGAGGGTGATGGCATCGCGTACTATTTTCCCTGTGGCGGGCCCCATTAGCAGCTGAATAATCGACTTAAGATCAAGGGCTGCAGTAGTCACAAAGTGTACCGCGTATGTGCCGGTTACCCCGTGTTCTCAATGAAACCTTAGTCAATGGTCTCCTCATATATCTCATTGTTCAGTGCCTACTCTCTGATGACTCAGGTGCCCTCCCCTACTGTGGACCAATGTGATCTCCCATGGACGTTCCATTCCAGTCGAGTGGGATATCGGATTTGTATGGCCATGAGCATGACCACGAGCTCCCACAGTGATGACTCACTGCAGATCCCCTCCTGTGGTGCTCACAGGGCATTATAAATGGCCTGAAGTTTGGAGGTTCCCCAGATCACAGACCTCCTGATCGGAGATGGCAATATTAGAGCTCCCCTCATCCCACAGTCTGAGGAGCCAAGCAGCGAGGTGATCACCTGGCCGCTGGTGGTGTCGGTCCACCAGCTGGGTGAGCACCTTCGGAGAGAAATCACAGGTCTCAGTGGTCTCCCATGGTCCGCTAGCACGTGCCCAAGCTGCCCCCTCCTTATTGCCCCCCTATTCCATGGAGGAGCTGGGACCTTGTGGTGACGAGTCGGGCTTGTAGGACTCAGCGGTGGGGGGGGGAATGGGACAGTTGCGGCAGGACCCTGACTCCCCGTGTGTCCATCCTCATCACTCTCCATCCAGATGTCCCCATCCCCCAGCTGTGTTCGACGGCTCACCCTGACGGATAAAGATTCTAATTTTAATTGAGTCAGGTCATTAGCCCAACCGACGGGCTGCCTGAGCCTGCTGGAGCCGGATCCTCGGTGTCTCTGGTCACTCGTTTTGCCTTGGGCAGCAAGAAGTGCCTCAAGCAGTCTGCTGCAGCTCAGTCCCAGGTCTTCTGTTTCCCTGTCCTTATGGTCAGAGACGGTCTGCAGCTTTTCCACCAGCTGATTGGAGATCCTACCTGGTGTCTCAGCAGTGATGCCCGCAGCCAGTAGGCACCCCTCTGATTACCCCCTCCCTTGGGAAATCCTGACTCCTTCAGGAGGACTACCATTCCATCGCCTCAAGAGTCCCGCTGCTCGGACCAGTCCTCGGGCTTACCAAAGTTGGGCAGCATGCTGGCCAGACTTCCAAATCCCTCACTATCTTTAGCCCACCCGAGCATTCTGTTTTTGGGGCCAGTACTGGCTTTCCTTCGCCCGTTCCAAAACATCCCTCTCTGATCTGTGCTTGGCCAAAACCCTTGCAATCCTGCACGTAGCACCAATTGTTGTAAGGGTTCGTGTGGGACACAGTTTAAGAACCAGATCAAAGTCAAGGTACAAAGCACATGTTGATTTCGGGGATGCAAAAGGGACAACAGGGCAAGTATGCTAGGCAAACCTATACACACAGACAATCTCTTTGGCTTGGCTTTGCGGACGAAGATTTATGGAGGGGGTAAAAGTCCACGTTAGCTGCAGGCTCGTTTGTGGCTGACAAGTCCGATGCGGGACAGGCAGACACGGTTGCAGCGGCTGCAGGGGAAAATTGGTTGGTTGGTGTTGGGTGTTGGGTTTTTCCTCCTTTGCCTTTTGTCAGTGAGGTGGGCTCTGCGGTCTTCTTCAAAGGAGGTTGCTGCCCGCCAAACTGTGAGGCGCCAAGATGCACGGTTTGAGGCGATATCAGCCCACTGGCGGTGGTCAATGTGGCAGGCACCAAGAGATTTCTTTAGGCAGTCCTTGTACCTTTTCTTTGGTGCACCTCTGTCACGGTGGCCAGTGGAGAGCTCGCCATATAACACGATCTTGGGAAGGCGATGGTCCTCCATTCTGGAGACGTGACCCACCCAGCGCAGCTGGATCTTCAGCAGCGTGGACTCGATGCTGTCGACCTCTGCCATCTTGAGTACTTCGACGTTAGGGATGAAAGCGCTCCAATGGATGTTGAGGATGGAGCGGAGACAACGCTGGTGGAAGTGTTCTAGGAGCCGTAGGTGATGCCGGTAGAGGACCCATAATTCGGAGCCGAACAGGAATGTGGGTATGACAACGGCTCTGTATACGCTTATCTTTGTGAGGTTTTTCAGTTGGTTGTTTTTCCAGACTCTTTTGTGTAGTCTTCCAAAGGCGCTATTTGCCTTGGCGAGTCTGTTGTCTATCTCATTGTCGATCCTTGCATCTGATGAAATAGTGCAGCCGAGATAGGTGAACTGGTTGACCGTTTTGAGTTTTGTGTGCCCGATGGAGATGTCAGCCTTGTCTAGCATGGTTCTGATGTTCCAGCATGCTAGCTTGAGTTTGTGAGCATCTTTTGAGGGGGAAGACGTGGAGGGGGAGGACGTGGACTTGTCCTCGGGCCTGCGCAAAGGAGCTTTTAGGTGGAGTTTTGAGTTTTGTGTGCCCGATGGAGATGTGTGGGGGCTGGTAGTCATGGTGGGGAGCTGGCTGATGGAGGACCTCAGTTTTCTTCAATACGCCAGGGGTAAATGTACACTTCTGATACCAAGAGACAAATTGACAGAAGACTGGGAGTAATTACATGAATACACACATTCAACAGTCAGGATTGAGGTGATACTACATGCCCCCACACGTTGACCGGTACAGACACGGCTCTTGCTACCTAACCTCAGGACTCACCCCAACCCAGTGCAAAAGTGCTGCTTGCGTGCCACGAGGAGTCCAGAAGAGTGAGAACAAAGGGGCACGTGGCCTTCATAGTTTTGCAGGCTGTATTGGGGTCCAATCACTCAGGGCAGGCTGGGCCTCATTGGCTGCTGTGGCCAATGGCTCGAAGCCAAGTAAAGGGGCTCAGCAGAGGTCAGCCGAGGTGATTCACCTGGGCCAATTGGGTAAAGGTCAGGGCTGAGTTTGGACAGGCTGCCTGGACTGCAGCACCTGGTGATTTAGCTGGGCCAATTGCAAGGGTCACCTTCATGGCATTGGGGTGAGTCTTTGAACTTGATTGGTCGGTAGTGTGTTCTCCGAACAGGAGCGCAGCAACGCCACCAGGTGGTGGATTCTGCTTCTCCATGAAACAAGCACAAGAAAGAAAAAGGAAACAAAGGAAAAAGAAGATCAGACTGTTCAGGAATTCAAAGAAGAGCATGCTTTAGAAAAATGTTCACAATTGGAGAAAAAGTTGTATGATGAGAAATTAAACTTTTTAAAGAAGAATGGAAGACGTTTCGGTTGCTTGTTTAAAGTACACATCAGCAAAACTTGTAATAAGTGCCTCAGTTGTGATATATGCAGTTTACAGCATCCCAAGTTACTGCATCCTTAACAAAATAAAGTTGAGAAGGAAGTCAAACAATCTGAATCCAAGACTAAAGACACAGTAAAAGAGAACGCCTCCGCTTTGGTCCAGACAAACAGGCTAACTGGAGCCGGTGGCAAAGTTCTCTCAATAGTTCCTGTGCAGGGTAAAGCTAAAAACGGAATCTTCTTACTGAAGATCAATGCATTTCTTGATCCAGGAAGTACTTTATCACTTTGTACTGTTGAATTAATGAATAAACTTAATCTTCATGGTAAAAGATCATAAATCTTGTTCAAGACAATGAATGATGAAAGGAACATTGATACTAATATAGTTTCAGGTTTACAGATTGTTGGATTGAATAGCAATGAATTTTGTGATCTGTGTGTCCATACTCAGAAGATAATGCCTGTGAATGAGGAGAATATTCCCAAACAGGATGATATCAAACAGTGGGATCATCTAAAAGAAGTTAGCTTCTCCAAGGTGGATGCCAAAAATCAAGATGCAAATCAGATTAGCTATACCAAAAACTCTCAAACCTCTAGAGCAGGGGTGTCAAACTCAAATTCACGGAGGGCCAAAATTAAAAACTTGGACTAAGTCGAGGGCCGAACTAAATATTTATTGGAAATTTTCAACAACATCTGCATGTTTTCTCTTCTTTCAACATATGTCATGTTAAACTTTAGGATATAACTTTAGGAGGATAATGTTACAGGTCAGGAGTAGGCAGCTCAAGTTCACCTTTGCTTGACCTGAGGGAAACCTATTTGGTCCCTGTGGAGATGTAGTCAGCATTCACAGGCTATGTCCATTTTGGCCTGCATCAGGACTCAGCATTTCCTGCTCACTCCTCAGGCTCTAGGCCTCTATTCACCCTCGACCCACCATCCTTCTACCTGACCAGTCCTTTACCCAACCTCTACTCACCCCTCACTCCACTCGCTCTGCCTCTACCCACACCATCCTATACACGCCCCTCTACTGCCTCTCCCCTCAACCTGTTCCTCCCTCTACCCATCTCTCACCCTCTAATCACCCCTCCCCTACTCACCCTGCCCCTCCCCTTTAACCTCTTCCCTATCCACCCCTCCTTCTATTCATCCCTCCCTCTAACTGCCCCTCGCACCACCATAACTTCCCCTGCCCATTACTCCTCACCTACACCCTCTGCCCACCCCTGCTTACCCACCCACTCAGGCCCAGCGCGCTGGCGATCGGCCTTTGCAGAACAGCGGGGGCCGTGCGCAGCCTGCCATGTCCGTCGCGCCGACAGGAAATCACAGGCGCTCGCCAATCCACCGCACCGCTCGACAGGTGGGAGAAGTGACTGGTTGTGCAGGGAGCCTTCCAACTGGCTTGCCGGCTGATGACATCGACAGACTTCTCGTGTTACAATTTTGTTTTCCCCGTTCTCAAAGTTTGCACGGTCAACCTGCAACACTCTTGCTCCCTCCGCGTCCCGTGGATCTGATGCCCGGGTGTTGTTAGGATTCCCAGCAGAAGGTTTGTGGAACTTTACCATTCTGGATTCCTTTTTGAGAATATTCTGGCCATCTTTTAAGGGGGGTGGTTTTAGGGGGGAGGGGATAGTTAGGGGGTGGGGAAGGATGTGCAATGAAGGGGGAGGATGGTGGGGGTGACATTACCAAAAAACAGCATCGGCTCTCGCTGCAGGGCAGGCCACCTCTAATACATTTTTGAAATGATCTTGCGGGCCAAATATAATTATATCGCGCCCGCAGCCAGAGTTTGACATGTGTGCTCTAGAGGTTATAGGGAGCAAAGTGACAGACCTTATGCCATGAGAGCATTGCTTGGATGGACAATTAACAGACCATTAAGAGGAAAAATGAATAATGATCAGGAGTTGTTGAAAGTAAATGTCAACAGAATTTCATTTGTCAAACTTTATGATATTTGGGAACAACAGTTTAAAATTGATTTCTCTGAATGTCTTAAAGATATTCACAAACCTTGAAAGGAAAATAAGCAGTTTCTGAATTCAGTTTCAAATTCTGTTAAACATGTTGATGGTCATTAATTAGCGTATAGCATTACCCTTGAAGAAAAGAGAAATTTGTGCACCAGATAATAAAATAATTGCAGAACAGCGTATGCTGAATTTGAAGAGAAAATTCAAGAGACATTCTTCCTTTCATTTGGATATACCAATGTCAAGTCAGATATGATAAAAGAAGGTTATGTAGAAAAGATATCAGAAGGTATCTTGAAATGTAAAGATGGAAGAAAATGGTATTTACCTCATCATGGAGTTATACATTCACAAAAAGAGAAATTACAAGTAGTATTTGATTGTGGAACATCATTTCAAGGAGTTTTATTGAATTCTCAACTTTCTTGTACTTCACCAGTACTTTAATAGGTGTTTTGATTTGTAAGGAACCTATTATAATTGTTGCAGATATTGACACGATGTTTCATCAAGTGAAAGTACCATCAGAAGATCATGATTTTCTACCATTGTAATGGTGGCCTAATGGCGATTACAGTAAAGATATAATTGAATCCAGAATGACAGTTCATCTATTTGGAGTGACTTCATCACCGAGTTGTGCAAATTTTGCTCCCAGGAAATGTGCTGAAGATGATGAAGAGGAATTTCATTCTCCAGTTATAACCAGCATCAGAAACAATTGCTATGTTGATGATCGTCTCACTTCAGTGTTTCAGAAAAGGAAAGAATAGATCTTTCTCATGAGTTAAAGGAGATCTGTAATAAAGGCGGTTTCTTCCTTATGAAATGGATGAGCAACAGTCGAGATGTGCTGGCTGCTGTTCACAACGCAGAAAGAGAAAAGGATTTGGATTGTGCCGTTGTACCTGTCGAAAGAATTCTAGGAATGCAATGGTGTGTTCAATCTGATGGTTTTCAAATTTAAACTTGCTTTGAAAGTACGACCTTTGACAAGAGGTATTCCTTCGTTCATAATTTTGGCACCAGTAGTATTAATAGCCAAGAAAATTCTGCAAAAATTGTGCAGAAGAAAATTTGTATGGGGTGAAACTACATCAGATTCCATCGCACAAGATTGGATGAATTGGATTGAGAGTCTTGAAATGTTAGAAAGTTTTAAAATCAACAGATGTTTGAAACCTACAGGGAAAATTGAGGCTGAATTAAACAGACTAAAATGTGAAGGCATCTTAGAACCAATACATTACAGCAATTGGGCAGCCCCATTGCGTCCGTACAAAAAGATTCACATGTGCGGTGATTACAAAGTCACCATCAATCCATCACTCAAAATAACTGAACACCCCATGCCCAAGGCAGTAGAATTGTTCCAGGCACTAAACGGAGGACAAGACTAGATTTGTCACAAGCATATCAACAGATAAAATTAGACAAAAAAAGAAATCAAGGGAATATATGACAATCAAAACCCATCTGGGATGATATTTTTTTTAAGCAACAATGGACAAATTAAAACATAAACCAGGAACAATCAACGGCCAGACAGATCGATGCCTCATCATGCATGCTGCTACCCAAGACAGAACAGAGATGAAATTATTAAATGGACACCAGGGGCAGCAGCCATCAAGCAAGAACTTCAACAACTGCCCATTATAGCCCAGATGATCTGAAAGGAAACCCAAAAAGTGGCAACATTAAGCAAGATCCTATACTTCCCCCTTAATGGATGGCCAGAATCTGAAGTCATCTCAGAAAATCTAAAACTTTACCACATACGCAGCCATGAACTATCAGTCAAAGGGTACCAGTCCAATTATTCCAGCCAAATGGCAAACGACCATGTTATCAGAATGGCAGCACAACCATCCGAGAATGGTACGAATGAAGGTAGTGGCCCGCATTCATGCCTGGTGACCCTCCATAGACAGAGACATTGAAACAACAGTAAGAGAATACAAAGTATGTCAGACAATGCAACCAAAAATGCAACAAGCAGGACATAAACCACAGAACTGGCCAACCAAACCCTGGCATCAGATTCATGTAGACCTTGCTGGAACATTCATGGGTGAGACTTTGCTTATAGCTGTGGACACACACGTCAAATGGCTAGTAGTTTCACAGCTGAAAATCACAAAAGCAGATCCCACGATTGACAGTCTACGAGCGATCTTTGCCACTTAAGGATCGCCTCATGAATTAGTTACAGACACTGGGCTCCAGTGTAGATCAGAACATTTTTTTAAATTTATGTGTGACAACAATATCAGATATATTTTGTCTACAACCTATCACCCAAGTATTAATGGGGAAGCAGAAGATTTTGTACAAACATTCAAAGAAACAATGAAAGCCATGAAACTTCTAAATGTCAGTTGGACATAGAAAAATCACAGATTTCCTATTGGGGTATAGAAACACGCCACATTCACAAAGCGTACCCCAGCAGAACTAATGTTTGACAGCAACCTGCCGACCAGGCTGTCCACAGTTCACCCAGATCTGGGTCTCTGATTGCAAATAACAGCATCGCCAGAAACTTCACCTACAACATTGGAAGTGGGCAAGAGAGTTCTGGTGCAAGATTATAAAACCCATGGGTGGTAGGAGCAATCTTACAAAAATTGAGCCCCTGTTCATTCTCTTTTCTAGATGGAGACAGATTCTGGAAGTGACACATTGACCAATTACAAGCATTGACTGACACTAAGGTCCACAAACAGCCTCATGAACAGGAGGAGGTGGCACCAGACCTGCCGTGGCCTGCCCCAACCATCCCACCCCTCAGGCCATGTGAGGGGAGAGCCAGAGATGGTTGCGGACCCAAGGAGTACAGTAAATGAAACACACAGCCAGGAGGGCAGCAAAGATGGGCAGTCATTGCCAACTCGACCGCTAACCTGACGATCTATGGGTCCTGAGCAAAGACTGGCTGATAGGCACTATCAATAACCATAGAGTCGAGAAATGAGGGAACGATTAGCTTTAATACACAGAGGCCTCAAGCTAGGCCGGATCCAGGTACAGGAATGCTGGAATGGGGGGGTAGCTCGACCTTTATGGCCAGGACAAAAGGGGAAGAGACATAGGGAATGAGTCATTAGTGGGTGGGCCAGCCTCTGATGTACAGTAGCCAGTATGGACTATATACAGTGGAGGAAAACATATCAGTTCACCCGCATAGCAAACCACACCAAGGTGGTCCAAGATAGAATGAAGACCACCCAAATGCTTGAAGGACTATGTCCCCTGATTATTATTAAATACTTTCCCTTTTATAATTATAATTACTCATGAGATGTATTCTATTTCTCACGTAGTCCTGGGAGTGGGAAGTGGGTGGGGCCCCAAAAAGACCAGTTCTTCTTCCAGAATACCTTTCCAAAATGCACCCATCCCCTGTTCCTTCATCTGAACCCCTCACACTGGGAGATAATGTCAATATCCAACCTTTCGCCTTCTTGGCTAAAGCAGCACTAGGCCTCCCACTGTTGGACACGTCCATGAGGGATCTCGTGTTGCAGATCCTGAACTTTCCAGCCAGATCCTCTGCCATGGGGGAAAGACTCAATTATCGGCACAAAACCAATGGGAAAAGCTGCGAGGGTCACAAGGTGGACGGCCTGTCCTGTCAGCATCCACCCTGCTGCATCACCAACCCGGGCTGTGCAAGTATCACACCACTGATGTCATCTATGGTGTCAGCACCGCCCCTGTCCCTCCAACGGCCTGGGTCCTTTCTCACCTCATTGCTCCTTCGGAACCCAACGAGGGGGACGCAGCCGGGAGGACAGCCGAGCGCTGCGCTGTCAATGGGCCGAGCCGCAGGGAGGGGAAGGGGGTAGTTGCTTAATTACCTCCTTAATTTCCCCCAGCGGGCTCTCCCCACCCCAACTGTCCCTGTTTGGTAACTGGTATATACGTCTGCTGAACACGGTGGAAAATCTCTTTGAACATTTTCCTCTGTTCCTCAGCTGATCCACATCATCGGTTGTGCCCTCCGCCCATGTGAGGCAATTCATCCCTTGTTCCATTGTTGTCCTTTTGTTCCAACATGAGACACTGGTTTTGGCTCTTATTTTCTTACCCTCCGTTGAAACGAGGGATTCGGCCTTTCTCTGAAGATAACACTGCAGCAGATCCATTGAAGCCCAGAAAACAGAATGGAATAAAGTCCTTTCAGCAGGTTGGTTAGAGAGTGGGAATATGATTGAATGGACACCAGACTGGACAGGGCTCTGTATTCTGTGTGTGTCCCTGGGACTGGGCTGGGCTCTCTTCAAGTGTCACATGAAGCCAGGACAATAAGAATGGTTCCTCCACAAGCCATCCAGCAAGTCAATTCTAACATGAACAAAGTTGCAGGAGAGGTGAACAGTTACCATGTGTCAAGTTACAATGACAAAGATCAATTAGCAACAAGGTGAGAGCAGTCTTTAAGCCTGTGGGTGTGTGATTTGGCACGAGATGTGATGGAGTCAGTGGAGGTGAGGGAGATGTCATCTGAGCTGCATTCACCACAGTTTGTAGCATTGTTTGATCTTGGACAGAGTTGCTATCCATATCAGGCTTTGATGTAGCCAGCAAGGAAGATCTTGATGGTAGTGGAGTATCGGGTTACCAGCAGAACTTCTTCAGTCTTCCAAGGAAGTAGAGTCATTGGTGTACTTTCTGGAACATTGTGTGAGTGAGGTTGGTCCCAATGAGGTCACAGGAAAGGTTCACTCCCAGGAATTTGGGCCTATCTGCTGTCTCCAAATGAGCACTATTAATGCAGACAGTGGTGTGGGTTCGATGATCAGCTTCCTTTGTCTTGATGTTGAAGGGAGACGCTCAAGCTGCTTTCTATGTTCCATCTCACAGCTATTTATGATCAGCCTACGTCTGTGCCATCAACTAATTTGTAGGTGGATTTGGCATGTGGGTGCAGAGGGAGTGTCATTAGGGCTGAGTACACATCACTACAGAGTGATGTGCTGTGATTGTGGAGGAGATGTTGCTGCCCATCTTCACTGATTGCATTCTGTTTGTTGGGAAGTCGAGGATCCAGTGGGAAGGATGTTTTGAGGCTAAAATCTCAGTTTTGAGATAATGTTGATGGGGTTGATGGTGTGACTGATGAAGAGTTGTCTGACATGGGTTTACTTGGTGTCCAGGTGTTCCAGGGCCAGGTGGAGGGCTATTAACGTGGTATATTCCATGGATCTGTAGGAACGGTGGGGAAATTGAAGTGGGTCAAAGCTGGCTGGAAGGTGAAAGTTGATGTGAGCCAGGACCACCATTTCTAAGCCCTTCATTAGGGTGGATATCAGAACCACAGTTCAGTGGTCATTTAGGCCCATTATTGCATTTTTCTCTGTGCTGGTATAATGATGGCCTTCTTGAAATGGGTGACAACTACAGATCACGGCCGAGAGAGATTAAAGATACCTGGGAATTCAGCTACCAGTTGATCTGGGTGGCTCTCAGTATGTGTCCAGGGACTCCCTCTGGGTGAGTTGCTTTCCACAGGTTCACTCTCCGGAAGGCTGACTTGACTTCTGCAGCAGTGACCGTGTGTGCAGGATCGTTGAGGTGGATATCTTTGCCTCACTGTTCAAAACTAACAGAGAATACATTTAGTTGACTGAGTAGGTTTTGTTTTGTGGACTCCATGTGGTCAAGTGGACAGGCTCGTGATTTGATTGATCAAACAAATGCAAGTGTTGATATTTTGGATATTAAGAGCTTAAGAAATAGGAGCAAGAGTGGGCCATTCAGCCGGTTGAGCCTGCACCATTCAATAAGATCATGGCTGTCCTGATGATGGGCTCATCTCCACCTCCCTGCCTTTTCCCCATATCCTTTAATACTCCTCTGTAAAAATCTATCCAACCTGTCTTAAATATATTCACTGAGGTTGCCACCACTGATTCAATGGGCATTGAATGGATTCACTGCCCTCTTGGAAAAGCAGTTCCTCCTCTGTCCTAACTCTTCTACCCTGAATGTTCAGGATATGTCCCCAGTTCCAATCTCCCTCAAGAATGGGGACACCGTCTTACCTCTATTTTATCCATGCCTTTTATAATGTTATATATTTGTATAAGATCTCTCATTTTTCTAAAGTCAAGTGAGTACAGCCCCAGTTTCTCTTCATAGGTTAACCCGCTCATGTCTGGAATCAACCTGGTGAAGCTCCGCTGCATCACTTCCAAAGCCAGGATATCCTTCCTCAAGTAAAGAGACCTGAATTGCACACAGTACTCCAGATGTGGCCTCACCAGAACCTTGTACGTTGACAGCATAACATCCCTGCTGATAAATTCAATCCCTCTAGCAATGAAGGCCATCATTCCATTGACCTTCTTGATAGATTGCTGCTCTGCAACATAGAAGAATGAGTCTGATTAGATGGTGGGTGAAGTCAGGGCGGGACACTGCAGAATCAGTGCAGTTGGAGAATTCTGGATAGAGGGGATGTTGAAAGAAAGACTGTTTTATTGATGCAGGGAGTTTAGGTGGAACTCTTGCTGAGTGCAGCCAGGAGAGAATCCAGTTTTATAACCGGTGCAATAATATGGATCGGGCTCTGATTACATGGTTGTTGGCCAGAGTAGCATTCATGTGATGTTCTGCAATGTTACTGCAGCTATCTGTAAATTGGCATCCTGAACCTATGGCCAAGGCATCTCTCAACCAGCCCATTACTCCTAAAAACACACAGTACATATTCATTCCCCTCCCACTGTTGTGACCACCCTTGTCAATGTCTTGGGTGAAAGGGGTCTCCATGAGATGTTATCTACTGTCAATCCCCAACTCCTATTCCTTTCCCACCATTGATTTTTTTTTGTTCATTGCTCCACTTTTATTACCTTAGTTAACAAAATGTGATGTTTCCTGACTGCTTTTTGTCATTTGTTTTGAAGGTATATTTGATATTCAGGAAAATTGACAAAAAGACACTCTCATCCATATATACCAAAACCAAGTCAGACATTGACTTGTGCAGACCATTGTGAAACAATGCCCATTTGTACGGTTTGTTCATTGTACATTGTCATAATGGTAAATAATATCAGTCCACTTCATTGCTTGTGGTTGGATCTGAACCACATACTCTCTGAGACCTCTCTGAGGAGTCGTAATATTACTCTGTGGTCTGCTGCCATAGTAGTGATCTGGTGCATAATTTTCTGCACACTGGAGAGTTTTTCTTCGTACTCCCCCTTCATCCAACAACCTGCCTCGTAAATGGGAAATTTGTCCTGTCACAGGACTCATCTGACAGCTGAGCTGAAGATCCTGATTTATGGAACCTGCCTGCAAGAATTTTATCTACACACTGCTTGTAAGTTGATTGGGTGGTTAAGAATGTTTGTGGTGGGTTAGCCTTCTTTAGTCAGGGGATTGAGTTCAAGAGCCATGAGATATTGTTGCAGCACTCTAAACCTCTGGTTAGAATGCATTCAGTTCTGGTTGCCTCATTACAGGAAAGAAGTAAATGCTTTCAAGAGGCTGCAGAGAAGATTTATCACGATGTTGCCATGAAGCAAGGTTGACAAAGTTAGGTTAAACAATAAATTATTTATAAAAGAAAACTCTTCAAAGTCCTTTCAAATCCTTAGAGTCATATCCATTCATTTCCATCAATGTTCATTGTTATATTCATTCTCTATTTAAGACAGTGGCATATTGAAGATACTCTCCCCTCTGTTGTTTGAGGGACTTCCCATTGGTCTCAGCCCCTCAATGCCTGATGACGTTTGGTTCGCACAAAACCATTGTGTTGGCTGCACCAAGCCTCAGTGCATCCCTCAGCCAATCAGCAGCATTGCTTCACTGACATCTCAATGTGCTGAAAGAACAACAAGTTTTGCGTAGCCCAAAGGGCATCTTTCACCATTGATGATCTTCAGGCAGCTCTGGATATCTGAGCTGCGTGCCTCCCCAGGATCAGCCCATAAGTTATAGTCATTTGTTATATAATGACAAGGTCCCTTGCATCCTGCCCCACACACTGTGAGCAAATCTATTCTGCAAAGAAGTGGGTGACTGTCTTTACTACACTGCACAGCCATCTTGGGACAACATACATTGTGGGTGATATTTTATCATACAGGAAGGTTCTAACCAAGATAGCTCTTGTCATCATCAGCTCAGTCAAGTTCTGTTGCTTATGAGGGAGCTCTGGCAATGAGGCATTCTTCCAGACCTGAATAGTCTGCACAAGGAACCATCCCCCAGTATCCCTTGAGAACTTGTTTGCAGAGCATTCGGTGCTGACCACTGCCTGATGGTTAAATGTTTGTTTTTTGGAAAAGATTTTTGCGAAAAGGGTAGGTGGTGTGGTAAAGTCCAGCTGACAAGGACATTGCATGACAATGGAGCCACGCCCATCCTTCACAACACCAGGGGTAGGAAGAACCTCAGCACATAGCAGCACATGGTCCCCTTGTATGTTGGTTCCATGCACAGCCTGATTTTGGGAAAAACCTGCCCCTTTTGTCTGCAACTTGTACATGAGGACCATCGAACCCTTTCCATTTTGGATCTCCATATAAACCAGAAGACTCCTCTGGTGAACATAATGGAGGAGATTTAGCAGTACCAAGAGCACTTTGCACCCGACGACCAGATTCTTCCATGTTATTGAGAGGGTGCATCCTGCTCAGAGACCCATTTTCTAGTTGTCCTCTGTGATCCACTCTCGCCAAATTTTATTCCACGCTTGAGGCTCTCCAAACCAAATCCTCAACATTTTCAGGTCCTCGGATCTGTGAAGGGGATGGTGATCTGGTCAGACTAGTTACCAAAGCATTGCCTCACTCTTCCTCCAATTTACTTTGGCCCCAGTCCCACTCAAACTGGCCGGAGATGCTGATCAGTCTGCAGATTGATCATGTCTGAACAGAAGATGGCGACGTTGACCATATGCAGGGAGGCATTGACCTGAATGCCTCGACTGCCCGCAATGTCACTTCTTTTAAGCCTTGTCCTTCCTTTGTTAATTTTTTTTATTTATCACATAATGAACCATATCAACCAAAATATGTACAGATGTTTCTCATTAAATATACAGTGAAATTTTCCCCCTTTTCTCCCCCTTTCCCATCCCCCTCCAAAACCAATAAATGTACAATACAATAAAACCACATCTTCACACAAAAGAAAAACAAACAAGAAAAATGTGTCATCTACTTTTACAATCTAATCTAATCGTTTTTATCATCTTATCATTTTAGGAGATGGAGGTCCAAGGCAAGCTCTTTCTGTTATGTTCCATGTATGGTTCCCCAATTTGTTCAAACAATGTAACTTTATTTTTTTAATTATATGTTATTTCCAATGGGATACACTTATTCATTTCCATGTACCATTGCTGTACTCTCAGGCCCTCTTCCATTTTCCAAGTTGACATGATACATTTTTTTGCTACTGCTCAGGCTATCATAATGAATCTTTATTGTGCTTTATCCAATTTGAGACCTAGTTCTTCACTTCTTGTGTTTCTCAAAGAAAAATTTCTGGATTTTTTGGTATGTTGTTTTTTTGTGATTTTATTTAATATCTGATTTAGTTCTTCCCAAAATGTATTCACTTTTGTAAATGTCCAAATTGCATGTATTGTTCCCATTTCATTTTTACAACGAAAACACCTATCCGATATTGTTGGATCCCATTCTTTCAATTTTTGGGGAGTGATATATAACCTGTGTAACCATTTATGCTGTATCATACATAACCGTGTGTTTATTGTATTCTTCATAGTTCCAGGACAAAACATTTCCCATGTTTTTATCTTTATATTTGTCCTTTTCCCACTTTTTGGGTTTATAGCTTATTTCATCATTTTCCTTACCTTGCAGCTAAATGTACATATTTGTGATAAATCTTTTAAATATCATGGTATCTGTAATCACATATTCAAAGCTACTTCCTTCTGGTAATCTCAATGTGTTTCCCAATTTATCCTATAAATTAGCAATCACTGTACCATGAGTTATTCCATTTTTGTCCTTCAACTGTTCAAAGGTTAACAAATTATTTCCCAAAAAACAATTTTCTATTCTCTTGATTCCTTTTCTCTCCCATTCTCTGAAGGAAATGTTATCTCTTGTAAAAGGGATTAGTGGATTTTGCATCAATTGCATTTTTGGTATTTGGTATTTTATTTTTTTCCTTTCTATGTGTATATTAATCAAATATATTAATCACATGATGCAATACTGGTGAGCTGTTATATTGCACCATCATTTCCTCGCATTTATAAAGTATATGTTCCGGTACCTTCTCTCTTCTTTTTTTCTAATTCTATCTTAGTCCATTCTGATTTTTCTCTCGTTTGGTAAAAATCTGATAAATACCTTAATTGTGCAGCTCTATAATAATTTTGGAAGTTTGGTGACTGCAAACCCACTTGGTTATACCTCTCTGTTAATTTATCTACTGCTACCCTCGGTTTCCCCCCTTTGCACAAGAATTTCCTTATTATTCTCCTTAGTTCAACAAAGAATTTCTCTGTTCAGGGAATTGGTAATGTTTGACATAAGTATTGTATCCTTGGGAACACATTGATTTTAATGCAGTTCACCCTCCCTATCAACGTTAGTGGCAATTCTTTCCAACGTTCTAAGTCATCCTGTAATTTCTTTATTAATGGCTAATAATTTCATTTTTACAAGTGGTTTAAGTTATTGTCTAATCTGATACCTAGGTATCGGATTGCTTGTGTTTGCCATTTCAATGGAGATTCTTTTTAAGGTTATGTATAATCCACGTTACTCATTGGCATCACTTTGCTTTTATTTGCATTGACCTTATAAATCTCCCCTATCATATTAGGTTCCAGACCTTGAGAAAGCCTCAAAATTAAAGAATTCAAGAAGCTCCTAACCTGTAAATAACAAAAAAAGTGATGTTTAGGTATTATAAATATGGTGGATAATTGTTCAAAAGAAGCAAGAATTTGGTCAATAAAGAAACCTGCAACTGCAAATCTCTGGTGAGTCCACAATGGTCACCTCATTACAGGAAGGATGTGGAAGCTATGGAGAGGGTGCAGAGGAGACTTAGCAGGATGTTACCTGGATTGGAAAACAAGTCATATGAGGCAAGGTTAGCAGAGCAGGGAAATTTTTCTTTGGGCTGTAGAAGGATGAGAGGAGACTACAAGATCGTGAGAAGCATTGATAAGGTGGTCAACCAGCACCTGTTTCCCAGGACAGGAATGGCAAACCCCAAAGGATGTGGGTACAAAGTGAAGGGAGGGAAATTTAGGGGAGACATCAGAGATGTTTTTTTTTGATGGAGACTGTTGTGAATACCTTGCCAAGGATGGTGATGGAAGTTGAATCATTCGGGGCATTTAAAGGACTCTTAGACAGGCACATGGATGGAAGAAAAATAGCAGGTTACAGGGTAGGGAGGTTTGAGTACATTTTGTAAGGAATACATGGGTCGGCAAAACCTTGAGGGTTGAAAGGCCTGTAGTGTTCTATGTATAAGGAAAAAGCAGGCAGGTGTCTGAAGAAAGACTGTGAGAGAAAAGGGGGAAGAATGGGAGGGGGAGGAGTCCAGACCAACAAACCAGAAGTGTTCATTGGACATGATAAAAGGAAAGGTGAGAATTGATTTTGGTTCTGTGCAAGGAGAGAGAGAGAGAGAGAGAGTGCAAACTAAATAAAAGTAAGGAGATGAAGATTGGCAGGGTGGTGCTGGTGATGGTGGCTTATAGAAAACCAGAGAAATTGATATAAGTGCAATCAGGTTGGATGGTGACCAGTCGGAAGATGAGGTGATGTCCCGTCCATTTGTAGTAATCTCAGTCTCTGAATGAGTTGGTTGTCCTAGAGTTTGGTGGTTGAGGGGTAGCAACTATTCCTGATCCTGAAGGTGCAAGTCCAGTGGCACCTGTACCTCTTTTCTGATGGGAGCAACAAGAACAGAGGGTGTCCTAGGTGGTGTGGATCTTTGATGATTGCTGTTGCTTGACGACTTCATCGTTCCATGTAGATGTTCTCAATGGTGGGGAGAGTTTTCCCTGTGAGGTTCTGGACTGTGTTCATTACCTTTTGCAGGGCTTTCCACTCAGAGGTATTGATGCACCCAAAGCAGGCCATGATGCAGCCGGTCAGCACATGTTTCACTACATTTCTGTAGAAGGTTCCCAAGGTTTCCGTTGACCTACCCAGCCTCCGCTGAGGAAGTCGAGGCACTGATGTGCTTTCTTCATGATGGCATTATTATGATGGGTCCAGGAAAGCTGCTCTCAGATCGTGACTCCCAGGAATTTAAATTTGCTCACCCTCTCCACCTGTGATCCCCCAGAGATGCCTGGATCATACACCTCTGGTTTTCCTTTCCGAAAGACTGCAATCAGCTCCTTAGTTTTGGTGACATTGAATCAGAGGTCATTGTTAGTACACCATTCAACTAAGCTTTGAATCTCCCTCTAGTATGCTGACTCATCGGCCCTTAATTATACAGCCCACTCAGGTGGTATTGTCAACTAATTTGTGAACAATTTTGTTGTCGTATTGAGCCACACAGTCAATGGTATAGAGTGAGTAGAGCAGGGGGATAAATACATTACTCAGTGGTGCTCTGGTACTGAGGCAGATTGGAGAGGAAATATTCTGCCAATCCGGGCTGACTGGAGTCTGGAAATGATGAAATCGAGGATCCAACAACACATGGGAATATTGACGCCCAGGCCTTGGAGTATGTTGATTAGTTTGGAGGGAATTATGGTGTTGAATGCCAAACTATAGTCAATAAATTGCATCCTGATTCATGTATCTTTGCTGTCCATGTGTTCCAGGGTTTTGTGTCGAGCCAGTGAGATGGCATCTTCTGTAGACTTGTTGCACTGGGAGGCAAACGAGAATGGATATATGTCACCGCTCAGACAGGAGCTCAAACTGAAGGAGAGTGAGAAAGACAAAAAGAAATACCAAGGAAGAGATTGAAATGAAATTTCAAGAACTGAGATGGAGGCAAGAAGAGATAAAGAGAGATTTTTGTGCTTTTTTTTGTTTGTGACCACAAATGGAATTCTAATCTTGAGTGAGAGAGAGGGAAAATGGATGGGTTTGACAAAAACCAAGAAACCAAAATGGCAAAGTTTGTGTCAAACGTCCTCTATCTCCTGTTGTTTTTTGTAATCTTTATTTATTGCACGATGAACCTTTTCAACTATGTACAAATCTTTCTCATTAAATATGCACAATGACATTTTCTCTCTTTTCTCCCCCTCCAAAACCAATAAATATTAAACATATAAAATACAATAAAACAACATCTTCACACAAAAGAAAAACAAACAAGAAAGATGGGTCATCTACATTTACACATTAAATCTGATCGTGTTTATCATCTTATTGTTTTAGGAGATGGAGGTCCAAGGCCAGCTCTTTCTGTTATATTTCATGTATGGTTCCCAGATTTGTTCAAACAATGTAATGTTGTCTTTTAAATTACATGTAATTTTATCCAATGAGATACACTTATTCATTTCCATGTACCATTGTATTTTCAGGCTCTCTTTCGTTTTCCAAGTTGAAATTATGTATTTTTTTTGCTACTGCTAAGTCGATCATAATGAATCTTTTTTGTGTTCTATCCAATTTGAGTCCGAGATCTTTACTTATTATGTTATTTAAAAGACAAATTTCTGGATTTTTTGGTATGTTGCTTTTGGTGTTTTATTTAATATCTGATTTAGTTCTTCCCAAAATATATTCAGTCTTGCGCATGCCCAAATTGCGTGTATTGTTGTTCCAATTTCATTTTTACAGTGAAAGCATCTATCCGATATTTTTGGGTCCCATTCTCTTAATTTTTAAGGGGTGATATATAGCCTGTGTAACCAATTATATTGTATCATACGTAGCCTTATGTTTATTGTGTTCTTCATAATTCCAGAACATAACTTTTCCCATGTTTGTTCTTTATCTTTGTTTAAGTCCTTTTCCCAACTTTGTTTAGGTTTGTACCTTATTTCATCATTTTCCTTGCCTTGCAGCTTAATGTACATGTTTGTTATAAATCTTTTAATTATCATTGTGTCTGTAATTACATACTCAAAACTGCTTCCTTCCGGTAGTCTCAATCTGCTTTCCAATTCGTCCTTTAATTAAGCTTTTAATTGGTGGTATGCAAACATTGGACCGTCAGTTATTCCGTATTTCTCATTCAACTGTTCAAATCTTAATAAATTATTTCCAAAAAAACCAAATTTCTATTCTCTTGATTCCTTTTCAATCCCATTCTCTTAAAAAATATAGGTTGTCTATTGTAAAAGGGATTAGTGGATTTTGCGTCAAAAGCTTTTTTGGTGTTTGATAATTTAATTTCCTTTCTACGTGCATCTTCTTCCATATGTTAAGTAAATAATGCAATACTGGTGAGTTGTTATATTGCACCACCTTTTCATTCCATTTATAAAGTAAACGTTACAGTACCTTTACTCCTATTTTATCTTGTTCTATCTTAATCCCACTCTATCTCCTGTTGTGAGGATGTGCCCTGTCATTGAGGTACAAACTGGTGAAACAATTCCCTGCTCCTCCTCTGTCCATCAAATCCAAATTCCAGAATAACATTCCATTGATTGTCATGTCCACAAACACAGAAAACTCTTTCCTTTGTTTGCCCTGTCAAAGCACACACTGAAGAGCCATCAATGCAGGGCCACAATCCAGTCAAGAAAGAGGGGCAAAAGAGAGTCCCTTTTGAGGCATTGGGGGTCCTTGGATCTCTCCACCTCCTCCGATCCTGCTTCCTCTCGGCCTCTGTGAGCTTAGTAACCCCATGGACTCTGCCCTGTTCAGTAATAAGCCCCAGCTCAAGGCATCCAAGCTGTATCTCTGTGACCCGTGGTTCTGAATCCTGAAGTGTGGGGAAGCTATCAGTGTCTGAAGCTCCTCAGGAGACTCATTAGCCATCAGCACTTTAACCAATCCCGGTAACCAAAAGTCATTTTCCCGAATGGTGCCAGCGCCCACATCCAACACATCCTCCTCCGCCATTTCCGCCACATACCTCATGATCCCACTACTAGACACGTATTCCCCTCTCCTCCCCTCTCTGCCTTCCACAGGGACCACTCCCTCCGTGACTCTCTGCTACCTCCTTCCCCACCAATTATCTGTTTGGGACCTACCCCAGTGACCACAGGTGATGCTCCACTTGTGCCCAAACCACCTCTCACCACCATTCAGGGCCCCAAACAGTCCTTCCAAGTGAAGCAAATTTACTTCTGTATTTTCAGTGGTGACGTACTGCATTCAGTGCTCCTATTGTGGTCCCCTCTACATTGGAGAGACTGGACGCAGACTGGGAGGTCGCTTTGTAAAGAACTTGGCTCTGTCTGCTGCAATAGCGTGGATCTCCCAGTGGCTCCGATTTCAATTCTCCATCCCATTCACTTGCTAAATGTGTGCCCATGGTTTCATGCACTGCCAGACTGAGACCAACCACACACTGGAGGAACAGCACCTCATCTTCCAACTGGGCACCATCCAACCAGATGGCATTAATAACAGCTTTTATGGCTTTTGGTAAAACTCATACCCCCAACCCCCACTTCCTTTAGGTCTGCCTCTCCGTTCCATTTCACTCCACCCGCATTGGGTATCTTTCACCAGTGAGTAACTCACTGACAGAGCACGGTATCCTTTCACCAATCACTAACTCACTGACAGAGCAGGGTATCCTTTCACCAGTCAGTAACTCTCTGACAGAGCAGGATATCCTTTCGCCAGTCAGTAACTCACTGACTGAGCAGGGTAACCTTTCGTCAGTCAGTAACTCACTGACAGAGCAGGGTATACATTCACCAGTCAATAACCTGATTCCTCTTGTCCTCAGCTACTGCCCCACCAGCCTTCACATTCAACACATCCTCCTCTGCCATTTCTACCACCTATTTCGTGATCCCACCGCTAGACACATATTTCCTTCTCCGCCTTCTGCAGGGACCACTCCCTCTGTCACTCCCTTGTCGACTCCTCCCTTCCCACACATTATTCCTTTGGGTCCAACTCCTATGACTGCACGAGATAGTCCTCTGTGACCACACCTTCCTCATCACCTTTCAGGGCCCAAACAGCCCTTCCAAGTGAAGTAGCATTTCACTTGTGAATCTGCAGGGGTCATCTGCTGCAACTGGTGCTTCTGTTGTGGTCTCCTCGACATTGGAGAGACTGGGAGATCGCTTTGTTGAGCACCTTGGTTCCATCCGCCACAACAATGTGGTCCTCCCAGTGGCCTCCCATTTCAATTATCTATCTCATTCCCTTGCTGACGTGTGTGTCCGTGGTCTCGTGCTCTGCCAGACTAAGACCACGTGCAAATTGGAGGAACAATACTTCTTCTGAATGGGCACCCTCCAACCAGATTCGACATCTCTGGCTTTTGTTAAACCTCTCCCCTACCCCTCACTTTCTTCCCCTGTTGCCTTCCCTTTGCTTTGTCTCTCCATTCCATCTCCTTTTGCACAATCATGATGAATTCTTTTGTTCCTTTCTCGATCTTTTTATTGAGGTTTACAATAAAACAGAGTTAAACAGTACATTTGTGTAAGAAATACAAATTGTAATAAAATGAAAAGAAAGCAGAAAACCCTTAATTCAAAGCCCCTACCACGATACAAGGTTGGAAAAAAAACTAATGTGTGGATATCAAGTGACGACAACCTGGAAATAAACAGCACAGCATCGAAGGGGATGAGAACCGTCAAACTCAGAGTGTGATAATGGCCCATAATGGGCCTCATGTCTGTATGAAATTAGTATTTGAATCTTATTTCATCAAAATTGCTCGTCTCGCTATCAATGAAATAAAAGATAAAATTTGGTTTTGAGTTGAAGTCAATAAAACGTCATCATCCTGAAATGATCCAAAAAGAGCAATTCAAGGGCAAGGTTCCAACTTAACCTTAAGATGTTTGGAAAATATTTCTCTAAACCAGGGCAAGTCCATAATATGTGAATCAAAGAAGCCTCAACAATTACATTTGTCACATCGAATGTGTATATCAGAGTAAAAACGAGACAATTTAACTTTCAACATATGTACCCTATGGACCACTTTAAATTGCAATAAGCAATGTCGTGCACAAAGGGAGATCATATTAATCAGATAACAAATAGAGTCTGAGAGCTCATCAGAGATTGAAAGATTCAAATCCTCTTCCCAGTGTCTCTTAATCTTAACTAACAAGGCCACATTTAAATCATGCAAATTGTTATAAATAAGAGATAGTGAATCTTTATGAGAAAGTTGTAAACCAAAAAGTAAATCAAGAGGATTTGCCTCGGGAATTGCGGAAAATCAGGGATCTGAGATTGAACAAAATGACTCACCTGCAAATATCTAAAAACAATGCATTTTGGTCATTCACATTTAACCATTAATTATTCAAAAGAAACAAACTTATTTTGAAGAAATAGTTCTTTAAAGCATTTAAAGTCTAATCTGTGCCAACCCTTAAAACCTCTAAGCTGCAATGAGGGTAACAATAAGGACTGGCAAGGGAAACATTCTGAAATCAAAAAACCTTCTAAATTGTGCTCACAGGTGTTGAGAGCCTCACCTTCTCCTTCAATATCATATCATTTGTTCATTGTGATTTGGCTATGATTGCCTGCAGATCCTGCAAGGATTTCAGATCAGAGGAGCAATCCTCGTGACTCAGCTCCCATTCATCATGAAGGACACCTGAGGCTGGTTGTGTCCATGGTCGGTGACAGTGCAAAGTCATTGGACAACTGAAGCAACGGCTCCCACTTGCCTTTGCAGAGAGTGGTGAGTCATTACAAGTTACTGACAGGAGGGTGAACCAGATGCCAGACCAAAGAAGTGGGGAGGGGGTGCGCAGGGAGGGGGGATATCAGGTGAGGAAGAGTCTGGTAAAAGCTGTTTGGAAGCAATGTTTTAATCTGACAGTATGATCTGTTCAGACAGAACACACAACATTACAGCACATGTAGAGGCCCTTCAGCCCACTATGTTGTGCCAACCTGTATAGACCTACTCCACAACAATCTTTTTTCTGACCTCACACCCATAACCCTCTATTTTTCTTACATCCATTGCCAATCTCAGAGTCTTTTGAATGTCCCTTTTGAACCAGCCTCCACCTCCAACCCTGGCATTGTAACCTCGACACTCACACTCTGTGTCATAAAACTTACCTCTGACATCACCCCTAACTTTTCCACCTCTCACCTTCAACAGATATCTCTGGTATTTCCTAATATTGGGTGCTGGCTATCCACCCTACCTCAGCCCCTAATAATCTTAAATACCTCTAATAAGTAACTTCTCATCCTTTGGAATGCAATGATACACATATCACTCTCTTGATGCCAGAAGCAGACCTCTTCATCCTTTCATTCACCCTCAGACAAAATAAATAGTGTCTTGACTGAATGTCCAACCTTAATTCCTGTCATCTTCGGGGCCTGTGGTCTTTTAAATCAGTCACGACCCTTAATTTATATGGCGATCGACATCTGTCGTCAGATGCATCTCTGGATCAGTGGGAAGAAGACAAAGTAAACGATTGGTGGGAACCTCTCAACTCCTTCAGAACCAAAATCACAGGGTGCCCTGTGTCGAAACACCTCGTTCCCATAATGAATGAATCAATCCATCCTGAACAGTCAATCACCATTACTCTGAGCCTGTTGCTTTCCAGTGACACTTGACCTGAAATGACAAGAGGGTCTTGGTCTGTGTGTATCTCACGGTCACTGGTTTCGATTCCTTCAGTCCCATCCTGCTTGGTAAACATGAACTTGTTGGTTGGTGCAAAGAACCACCTCAGAAATGTATTTCCAGATGCAAATCAGTGGGCTTATTCATTTTAGTAACAAGATTGCAATGGGAGGGCCCCCAGCTCAAATTAAACCGGCCTGTACAACCTGAGAGGAAGTGGAAGAAGGACTGCATCTTCACATTAACACAGAGTTTCAGACATCTGTAGCTCTTCAAAGCAAATGGCTACTGAACTTTAAATGAGCCACAGGCTGTCACTGAGAGTTGGTGAAGTTTGATCCAGGGTTAATTCAAAACCTATGGGGACCTTGTAGACCAAAAGCAGTCTCTCCACTCCTTCCACTCAGTGCCCTGACACCCTCCCAGCAGGGACTCCATCTCTTTGATGCTGCAATGCAGTGGATTGAATACAGTGAGGCTCTTTTCTGTGTGAACGTGGAACAATTAGTGACATTATCGGTCGATAACTGATAGGTTTAGATACTCATGTTAACCCTGCATACAATCTTCACAAAGACAAGTTTAGAGTCTAATGCTTATTTCCACCTTCAAGATGCTAACATTGAGGAGGTTAAAAAAAATTAATTCTCCAGGGGTATGGAGACTAATGTCATTAATCTCTCATTCTTGATAAATCATAATCTCAATGAGATAGAGTAGGGAGAATGTGGAACTCTCCCAAAGAGGTGAATGAGTGGGAAGGGAATAGACGGAGATGTTGACCCAGTTGGACGGTGTTGGGGTGGCTGAAGGCTCGTGTGGAAACTAAACAATGGCGTGGAAAAGCTGACCTGAATCTTCTCCAGTGTTGTATGTTCAATGTGAGTCAGTGCAACCTCAGAGTCACATGGGAGCAACAACATCCACGGGGCAGTCAATAAATCTCCCACCAGAATGTGGTCATATCCTCCAGGACAGGAAGAACACAGATTTGATCTGGAGAGAGCTTCCTTTCACTTGTTCCAACAATTTCACCCAAGTTGTTTCAGACATTGGTGAGACCAGACTTGGAATATTGTGTGCATTTCTGGGCACCTAACTACAAGAAGGATCTCAATAAAATTGAAAGAGTGCAGAGAAGATTTACCAGGATGTTGCCAGGTCTTCAGGAGTTGAGTTTCAGGGAAAGATTAAATGGGCTAGGACTTTATTCCTTGGAGAAAAAAGGAATGAGGGAAGATTTTATAGAGGTTTACAATATTGTGAGAGGTATAGACAGAGTGGATGTGAATAAGCTTTTTCCGCAGATTAGAGGAGATAAATATGAGAGATCATCGATTTAAGCTGAAGGGGAAAAGTTTAGGGGAACATAATGGGGAAGTTCTTCACTTATAGAGTTGTGGGAGTGTGGAATGAGCTGCCAACTGATGTGGTGAATGCGAGCTTGATAGTGTGTTTTAAGAATGAATTCAATAGGTCTATGGATGGGTGATACCTGAAGGATTATGAAATGGGAGCAGATCAGTGCAATGAGGGAGATGATGGTCAGCACAGACTAGAGGGGGTGAATGGCCTGTTTTCTGTGCTGTAGCATTCAATGATCCTATGGCTAGAAGAGCATATGTTACAGGGTGAGGATTCCTCTGTATAGGCATATTAAACCCTCTCAGGCAAGGAACATGTTGACAAACACCAAAGCTCTCGACCCTGATAAATAGGGGATTAAGCATTTGGAATGGTGAACATGTGGAAGTGACATTCACACAGAGTGGGTGATGTGAAAAACATTCCTGCATTTATTAGATAGTTCATAAATATGATGCAGAAAGGTGCAAATAATAGGTTGACAGGGTTAGAATCCAGAAAGATGCTATGTTCCAAGGAGAGAGAGTCCACTGGATCAATGGACATTGGCTGCTTTCTGCATGTGGAGAGGGTAAGAAACTTCATATTCCTGGGTCAAGTGCTCTGAAAATCCATCCTGAACCATGATGTCGATGCAATCATGTAGAAGGCTCGACAGCCACTATACTTCATGAGGAGTTTGTGGAGATTCGTGATGTCACCAAAGTCGCTTGCAAATTTCCACAGAAATTCTGTTTGGTATTGAGGTGCCAATGGACAGGACGGGAATAGGCGACTGAGGGTTGTAAACTCAACCAGCACCATCGTGGGCATTAGTCTTCACTCCATTAAGGGCATCTTTAAGAGGCAGTGCCTCAAGAAAGCAGTTTCTATCTTCAAGGACTCTCACCACCCAGGCCTTGCCCTTTTCTCACTGGGAGGAGGTGCAGGAGTCTGAAGACACACACACACACACAATGTTACAAAAGCAGCTTCTCCCCCACCATCATATTTCTGAATGGACAAGATCCTGTGCACATGGCTTCACTTTTCCTCTTTCTCGCTCTCATTATTTCTTTTACAATTTTGTATTTACAAAATTGTAATTGATAGTCATTTTGCACCTTGTTCTCCACAACCCTGCTGCCCTAAAACAACAAACCCTGATCCATGTTCGTGGCCAACCTGACTCTGACCCTGCGATGGAGGACGTGGATGTCAGGGTGAAGTGACGGAGTGTCTCCTTTGCCTCCATCTTCTCATCTGTGTGGAAGGGACTGAGTTACACTGCATGGATTGGAGGCGCAGAGGGTGCAGCGGTGCTGTTGAATGAAGTCACAAGTGCAGCTCATGAACTGGAAGTGATTTTTGGGAATGAGGGGGAGTTGGATTGTGAGATGCAGGTTCCCTCCTGAGCACTCTGTCCTCTTCCACTGGTTCCACCTCACTGGCATCTTCATTCTGGGACACCTGCTCCTGTTATTGGCACCAGTGTGGAAGTGAAGCAGGTCTCCATCTGTGCCACCGTCATGGTTATTTCCTTCTTATTTCCAGATCAGCCAATCACAGAATTACTCGCAGTTCTCAGCAGAAGAATTAATGTCAGAGAAGAAAAGGATTCAGTGACAAATTGTCGCACTGCTGATTTTCAATCACATCTTTAGAGGGGTTAAGATCAGCTTGAAATACCTCTGGCTCGACCATTTCTGTGCCCACTTCCAATCCTCACTCTATCAACTTGGAACAGTTACTATCACTGTCAGGTCCATGTAGTGAGAGAACGGAGGAGGAAAAAGACACACGGAACCGTCTGTGACCTGTGCAAGACAGCACGGTAACAGACCATTTGGCCCAGTAGCCTGTGCCATCCAATTACACCCAATTAACCGACAACCTCCGCTACATTTCAAACAGTGCGAGAAAACCAGACCACGGGAGAACATACACTTTACAGACAGCGTGGGATTTGAACCCCAGTCCTGATCGCTGGCGCTGTAACAGCGTGACACTAACCACTACACCAACAGTGCTACCCTCATCGTTCTGCCTTTACCTGGTATGATTACTGTGTGAACTGGGGATCATGTCAAACAAACGTTAACCCTGATTCACTGGCAGCCAAAACGTGGACAGGGCCTGTGAAGTTGGTGAAAGAAATGCCCTTCAACACCTGGCTGTTGAATCCTCTGTCATCGAACATTAGCGCTCAGGGTTGGGCCCTTCAGGCCTCCACTGTCTGTGCTGAACACAATGTCCCAATTAAGCCAGAACTCTGCTGCTGGCACATGATGCAGTTCCCTCAAGAAAAGAGAGAAGCAAGGAGTGATTTGCCCTATCACTGAGCAGAGGATGAGCAGGGAATCCAACAGACCAAGGTTTCCATCACAGCTGCTGAGATTAGAGTCTGTGTTCTGCCACAGCTCATACATCCATCTAACCCCCCTCCCCCCACCCTCTCTGCCTCTCTCCCCACCCCTACATTCCTTCTATCAGGGCCTTCTCTCCTCATCCTCTCCCTCTCTTACTTTTCCAGCCTTTCCCTGACCCTATTCTCCATCTCTTCCTCGTCTTTCATTGCACCTCTCTTCCCAGCTCTCTGGAGCCACCCATTTTTCCTCTCTCCCTCCTTTGTCACCCCACTCTTCCATTCCTCCCCTTTCCATTTTCTGCCACATCACATCTCTTGCCTCCTTCCCCTCTCCTCCCACTGCCTCTTTATTTCCCTTTATTTTTTTCTCCTTCACCCACCATCAAACTCACTCCCAGGAGCTGCTGTTTCCCAGGGACAGTGTTGGACCCCATCCTATTCCCTGTGGGCAGGTGAGTCAGATCATAAGGCTCAAAGAACCACTGTCTGCACTCCATGTCTCCATTCAGAATGGGAGCTGAATGCAGAGGATATTGGAGATGGGAAAGCCAAAATTGTGAGGCTTATATCCGATGGTCGTTGGGCTGGATCGTTTTAATGAAACTTGTCATGATACATGAAAAATGAAACCTGCTGGAATTGGGAGTTTAAATTCATGAAAGGGTGCACTGGAGGAGATAGAAACTGATGCATCATCTGTGCATTCCAAATAAGGGGGAAAACATTTCAATTAGACCCAGGCTATTCAGAGCACAGGAAATCCGGAACTCTTGCTGGAAAACTCTCAAGGATGGGGGTCAGTTGAAATTTTCTCCAGTGATGGAATTTTGTAAGATTTTGGTTGCCAGGGAAGGCAGATGGAGTTCAGATACATGTCAGCAACGAATAGGAGAAAGTGGAAGGCTGAACAACCTCCTTCTGATGCTCTCTGCATGGGACAAATTTCAACAGACTCTTTGTATGCAGCTGTCGATTGACCAGAGATGTGCTTGACATTTTCATTGTTGTGTGTGAAACTGGGCACTGATCTGGGGACTATTACCTTCACTTCAGACTTCCTGTAGGAGATGGCAGTGGGACTTAATCTGAGATGGGGACCTCCCAGTGGGAACAGGCTGCTAAAAAGAACAGGCATGCTGCTTGATGTATGGAAATGTGTTCCTGATTTAGTGATCAACACCAACAAACAATTCTCACCGTGCTAGAAAAAGACGGCTTGATTAATGTGTTTGGATTGGTGAAGGCAGATAAGGATGCAAATGTGCTCAGCGTCTGTCCTGTGGAGAGAAACATCGCTAAACTACCTCGAGTCGAACTCAAATACTGGATTCATTTGAGAAGAAAAACAAACTTGGCTCAGATCAATGTTGCTTCTTAATTATTCTGCAACCAGGAAGTTTGGGGATATGACTTGATCCCATTAAAATGGAGGCTTCTGGCAAAATGTTCCAGGACAGATTCCACTCTGATACCTGAATAATCACATGAAAATGTATCCAGGTTTCCCCAGTTCTTGTGAAACAGGACACATCCAATAAGTAAATTCCTGATGTCAGTCTACTCAATCCTCAGTAAAGTGATGGACATGTTTGGCTGTGGGATCAAGTGCCACTTACTCACCATTCACCTCCTCACCAGTGACCAGTTTAGGTGTTACCTGGGCCACTTGGTTATTCAGCACATCTTTGCCTTTGTTCTCATGGGGACCAAAGAGCTGAATTCCAGAGATAAGCCAGAGAACTATGGGCTGGACAGATTTACACCAGTTGTAGATAAGAGGCTGGAGGGGATGCTGAGAGACAGGATCTACTTGCAGTTGGAAGGGGAGGCACTGATTAAAGATAGCACGGCTTCTTGCATGGGAACTTGAATCTTGTCACGTTAATTAAAATTTTGGAGGTGACCAGGAAAATTGCTGATGGCAGGACAACCCGTGTTTACCATGTGGAATTTATCAGCAAGGCCTTTGACAAGATCCAACATGGTCGGCTGAACTACATGGTGAATTTTCCATGGAATCAATTGGATACAGATTTGGGTTGATGATAAGAGGCAGAGGGACGTCGTGGAGGGTTCGAACACTGAACATCACAGCAAAGTACAGGCCCTTTGGCCCCCAATGTTATGCCATCCTGTATAAATAACTCAACAAGCTAAACCTTCGATGAGGAGTCACGTGATTCAGTAGTGGACGGTAGGGGAACTCCAGCCCTCTCCAGAAAAGTTAAAAAAAAGGTAGAGAAAAAACTAAGGCACTAACACAGAAAACATAACAAATTGAAAGTGAAAGTGTGGAGAAAATGGCAGCAAAGAAAGAAAAACCAAAAACAATGGAAGGAAAGAAGAAGGAAGGACGTCGGAAGAGGAAGGTGAAGGCCTTACCGGTCGAGGAAGCCCGCCATGGAGAGAGAAGCCTGTTCCCTGAGGTCAGTGGAAACCCCGAACTCAGGACTACAAAAATGGCTCATGGAGCCAAACAAAAGTGAGAATGCGCGATGCGCAAGACAAAAAAGAACACTGACGGGAGGGGGGACCAACTGAGGAGTAAATCTCCACAGTTGAAACAGACAAGTACAACACAACAGCAAGACTCTCAACAGGAAAACATAGAAAATAACGAGAACAAGAAGGAAGAGAATAAAAATAGGAAATCAAAGAAACAACAGATGACCAACCCAGAGAAAGAAGACCAACACCAAGACACTTTTAATAAAAATAAGGAGACCAAAAATACCCAACAAAATAAAATAAACAACCCAACAAGAAAACCAGAAGAGACAGAGGTAAAGGACACAGATCCTGGAGTGGACCCAGAAGAAGAAGAGGAAGAACACAGAGAAATGGAAGATGAAGGGAAGGGGAAGTACATGGATATATCTTTTTTAAAGAATATATGGAAATGGTAAAAGAATGGCAATCACAAGAATTCTGTGAAATAAAAAGAAGAATAAAAAGTACAGAAGAAAAAATGAATAGATTAGAGATGATCATGACAGATATAGGAAAACGAGTAGACAAGGTGGAAGAACGAGAAACAGCCATAGAAATGGAAGTAGATGACTTAAAAAAGAAATTAGAAGAATCTGACAAAAATGTTAAAGAAGCACAGGAGCTGTTAGCTCAGAAGATAGACATAATGGAAAATTATAATAGAAGAAACAATATAAAGATAGTGGGCCTTAAGGAAGATGAAGAAGGCAAAAATATGAAAGAATTTATAAAAGAATGGATCCCCAGGGTCCTAGGAAGACCAGAATTACAGGAAGAAATGGAAATAGAAAGGGCACACAGGACATTAACCCCTAAACCACAACCACAACAAAAACCAAGATCCATTCTAGTAAAATTCCTAAGATATACAACAAGAGAAAATATATTGGAGAAGGCAATGAAAAAAATAAAAGAAGACAAAAAAACCACTGGAATACAAAGGTCAAGAATTTTTTTTCTATCCAGATATAAGTTTTGAACTCCTGAAGAAGAGGAAGGAGTTTAATGCAGCAAAAATGATCCGATGGAATAAAGGTTATAAATTTATGTTAAAATACCCAGCGGTATTTAAAATACTTATCCCGGGGCAGCAAGGCAAACTATAATATATGTTCAGGTATCTTCTCCCCTATTTTATCTAGTTCTAATCTGGTCAAATCTGGTTTTTCCCTTGTTTGATAAAAATCTGATCGGAATCTTAATTGTGTGGCTCTATAATAATTCTTAAAGTTTGGTAGTTGTAAGCCTCCTTGTTTGTACCATTCTTTTAATTTATCTAGTGCTATCCTCAGTTTCCCCCCTTTCCATAAGAATTTCCTTATTATTTTCTTTAACTCCTTGAATAATTTCTCTGTTAGGTGAATTGGTAATGACTGAAATAGGTATTTTATCCTTGGGAAAATGTTCATTTTAATACAGTTTATCCTTCCTATCAGTATTAGTGGTAAGTCTTTCCAATGCTCTAAGTCGTCTTGTAATTTTTTGATTAATGGATGATAATTTAGTTTATATAGATGGCCGAGATTTTTATTTAGTTGTACACCTTGGTATCGCATTGCTTGTGTTTGCCATCTAAATGGTGATTCTTTCTTGAACTTTGTGAAATCCGCATTATTCATTGGCATTGCTTCACTTTTATTTGGTTGATCCTGAACCCCGATATTGCTCCACATTCCTTCAATTTCCTATGTAATTCTTTTATTGATATTTCTTGTTCTGTTAAGTATATTATAATGTCATCTGCAAATAGACTGATTTTTTTCTTCTCTTTTATTTTTATCCCTCTTATTTTATTTTCTGTTCTTATCAGTTCTGCTAGTGGTTCTATAGCTAATGCGAACAGTGAGGGAGATAGTGGACATCCCTGCCTTGTTGATCTGCTTAAGTTAAATTGTTTTGATATATATCCATTTACTGTCACTTCCGCCAATGGCCCCTTATATAATGCTTTAATCTAATTAATATATTTCTCTGGTAGGCTGAATTTTTGTAGTACTTTGAATAAATAATTCCATTCTACTCTGTCAAAGGCCTTCTCTGCGTCGAAAGCAACTGCTACTGTTGGAGTTTTATTTCCTTCTACTGCATGAATTAAGTTAATAAATTTACAGATATTGTCCGTTGTTCGTCTTTTTTTAATAAATCCAGTTTGGTCTAGATTTACTATTTTTGGTACATAGTCGGCCAATCTGTTTGCTAATAGTTTAGCTATTATCTTATAATCTGTGTTAAGTAGAGATATTGGTCTATATGACGCTGGTGCTAGTGGATCTTTCCCTGTCTTTGGTATTACTGTAATTATTGCTGTTTTGCATTAATCTGGTATGTTTTGTGTCTTATCAATCTGGTTGATTACTTCCAGGAGGGGAGGAATTAATAAGTCTTTAAATATTTTATAGAATTCTATTGGGAATCCATCCTCTCCTGGTGTTTTATTGTTCGGTAGTTTTTTAAATATCTCCTGTAATTCTTCTATTTCAAATGGTTTTATTAATTTATTTTGCTCCTCTGTTTGTAATTTCGGTAGTTCAATTTTAGTTAGAAATTCATCTATTTTGTCTTCTTTCCCTTTGTTTTCAGTTTGATATAGTTGCTAGTAGAATTCCCTGAAGTTTTCATTGATCTCCATTGGATTAAATGTAATTTGTTTGTCCTTTTTCCTTAATGCCAATACCATTCTTTTAGTTTGTTCTGTCTTAAGCTGCCACGCTAGAATTTTGTACAATTTTTTCCTAGCTCATAATATTTCTGTTTTGTCTTCATTATGTTCTTCTCCACCTTATATGTTTGTAGTGTTTCATATTTTATTTTTTTTTGTCTGCCAATTCTCTTCTTTTAGTTGTATCTTCCTTTATTGCTAATTCTTTTTCTATATTTGTTATTTCCCTTTCCAGCTGTTCTGTTTCCCGATTGTAGTCCTTCTTCATCTTAGTTATATAACTTATTATTTGCCCTCTGATTAACGCTTTCATTGTGTCCCATAGTATAAACTTATCTTTCACTGATGCCGTATTTATTTCAAAGTACATTTTAATTTGTCGTTCAATGAATTCTCTAAAATCCTGTCTTTTAAGTAGCATGGAGTTTAATCTCCATCTATACATTCTTGGTGGGATGTCCTCTAGCCCTATTGCCAATAACAGGGGTGAGTGGTCCGATAATAGTCTAGCTTTATATTCCGTTTTCCTAACTCTCCCTTGAATGTGGGCTGATAACAGGAATAGGTCTATCCTTGAGTATGTTTTGTGTCTACCCGAATAATATGAATATTCCTTTTCCTTTGGGTGTTGTTTCCTCCATAGATCCAAAAGTTGCATTTCTTGCATCGATTTAATTATAAATTTGGTTACTTTGTTCTTTCTGTTAGTTTTTTTTCCAGTTTTATCCATGTTTGAGTCCAAATTAAGGTTAAAATCTCCTCCTATTAGTATGTTCCCTTGCGTATCTGCTATCTTCTAAAAGATATCTTGCATAAATTTTTGATCTTCTTCATTAGGTGAGTATACATTGAGTAAATTCCAAAATTCTGAATAAATCTGACATTTTATCATTACATATCTCCCTGCTGGATCTATTATTTCCTCTTCTATTTTGATTGGTACATTTTTATTGATTAATATAGCTACTCCTCTGGCTTTTGAATTGTATGACGCTGCTGTTACATGTCCAATCCAATCTCTCTTTAATTTCTTGTGTTCCACTTCAGTTAGATGTGTTTCTTGTACGAATGCTATATCAATTTTTTCTTTTTTCAGTAAATTTAACAGTTTCTTCCTTTTGATTTGGTTATGTATTCCATTAATATTTAAAGTCATATAGTTCAACATAGTAATTTCATACTTTGTTTATCTTTCCTTTCCGTTTCCTCATCACCACCTTCCCTTCTTATCCATTTCTGCTTTTTTTTTGAACACATTATAAGACAACATTTCTAAAACAAAATATTTCCACTATTCTCAGATCTAAAATTCCTTTAACCCCAATAGTCTGTCCCCTTTCTGAGTTGCCCTTTGTCCCTTGTCAGGCAACCACATCTCCCCTCTCCATTTGGATTTGCGAATCCGCTCGCAAGTGTCAACTGATTTCGCAGTGACTGTTATTTTTCCCCACCCAGCCCCCCCAGAAAAGATTTTAATCTTCATATATAACAAAGGTCACTCTCTTAATTCCCTCCTTACTTCATTTCTTCCCTTTCTTTCCCTTCTTAGTTCTTACTTATACTCTATATTTTTTTATATATACATATATAGTTTGTTGTCATTTTTGTTCTTGTTACATCTCTTCATCTCTCTGTCTGTTTTGTAATTGTTCTGCAAATTTTCGTGCCTTTTCCGGATCCGAGAAATGGGATGAAAAATTGGTGCAATGTAGGAATTCACCGGTATTGAATCATCTGCTCAACATTTGGAAGAAGATTCATGTAGAAAGGAATAAAACAAATTACCAACTACCAAAACTAATATTGGTGGAAAATCAACTAATCCCTTTCACAATAGATAACCTTTCCTTTAGAGAATTGGAGAGAAAAGGGATCAAAAGAATAGAAAATTGTTTTTCGAGAAATAAATTATTATCCTTTGAACAAATGAAGGATAAATATAGTATAACTCACGATACAATGTTTGCATACCACCAACTGAAAACCTACTTGAAGGACAAATTGGGAAACAGTCTGAGGTTACCAGAAGGAAGCAATTTTGAATATGTGATTACAGACACAATGATAATTAAAAAATTTGTAACAAACATGTACATCAAACTGCAAGAAAAGGAGAACAAGAAAACAAATGGTAAACCTAAACAAAAATGGGAACAAGATCTAAACATAAAGATAAAGAATGAAACATGGGAAAAGCTACACTCCGGAACTATGAGAAATACAATAAACACGAGGTTACGCATGATACAATATAACTGGATACACAGGCTATACATCACACCTCAAAAGTTAAATAAATGGACCCAACAGTATCAGACAGATGTTTTTGCTGTAAAAAGGAAACGGGAACAACAATTCTTGCAATTTGGACATGTGAAAAAGTGAAAACATTTTGGGAAGATCTAAACCAGATATTGAATAAAATCACTAAAAGCAATGTACCAAAAAACCCAGAGATCTTCCTCCTAAGTAATATAAGAAATAAAGAATTTGGACTCGATGTGCATGGAGCACAAAAAAGATTTGTTATGATAGCCCTAGCTGTAGCAAAAAAGTGTATTATGTCAGCCTGGAAATGAGAAGACAAATTGAGAATGCAACAATGATATATAGAAATGAATAAATGTATTCTATTAGAAAAAATAACCTATAATTTAAGAAATAACATCACAATATTTGAACAAATATGGGAGCCATACATGAAATACAATAGAGAAATCCTACCATGGACTTCCACCACCTAAAATGACAGAAGGAGAAGACAATGAAAAGAACTGACTCAGTAAAATTTCTTGTTTAATTTTATTAAGTGACAACATTGTTTGACGGGTTTAATGTATCTTATAGATTGAACTTCAAATAAATGGGAAAGGGGGTGAGGGAGGGAGGGAAGGGAGGGAGGAAAAGGGGGGAGAAAATGACACTGTATATATTCAAGAAAAAAAAAGGTCTGTATGTATCTTGGTCAATATGGTTTATAGTGTGAAAAATAAAAAAATTTAAAAAAACAAGCTAAACCTTCCCTGCATCACACCCTCTATTTAGCTTGTGTCCAAGAGTCTTTTAAATGCCCCTATTCTATCAACCTCCCCCACTACCCTGGCAATGAATTCCAGGCACCCACTGCTCTTTGTGTCAAAACCTACCCCTGATGTCACCCTTAAAATTTCCTCCCCTCACCTTTATACCGATGTCCTCTGGTATTTGCTTCTGTCGTTCTGGGAAAAAGGTGCTGGCTCTCCATCCTATTGATGCCACTCGTAATCTTATAAAACTTTTATTCAGTCACCTCTCATCCTTCATCGCTCCAAAGCGAAAAACCCAAGATATGTTAACCTTGCCTCATAAAACTTGTTCTCCAATCCAGGCAACATCCCATACTCTCTCCACCCTCTCTTAAGCTTCCACATCCTTCCTACAATGAGACGACAAGGACTGAACACCATATCCCAAGTGTGGTCAAACCAGAGTCTTATAGTGATGCAACATTACCTCTCAACTCTTGAATTCAATCCCCCTACTAATAAAGGCCAGCACACCATAACCCTTCTTATGTTCCCTATCAACCTGCACCTTGGAAGATCTACAGATATGAACCACGAGGTCCCTCTGTTCTTCCACATTATTAAAAATCCTGCCATTAACCATTCATTCCGCCTTCAAGTCCAACATTACAAATTGCATCATTTCACACCACTGCCACTTCTCCGTACATCGCTGCATCCTGTATATATCCTTTTGTAACTTATCGTAACCGTCCACATTATCCACAACACCTCCAACCATTGGGTCATCTGCAAACATTCTAAACTAACCTTCTAATTCTTTGTCTAGGTCGTTTATAAAAATCATAAAAAGCAGAGATTCCAGAGAACTTCGCTGGTCACTGATCTCCAATCAAAATTCTGAATCCACAAAGATAAGTTTCCATGGCTCTCATGCCCCTTGACTTTTTGAATGAGTCTACCTTGGGTGACCTTGTCAATTGCCTTACTAAAATCCACAGACTCCGCATGAATTGCCCTGCCTTCATCAATTTCTATTGTTCCTTCCTCAAAAAAGTCAATTCGGTTCGTGATGCATGACCTGCCCTTCACAAAGTTCTCCTGATTATTCCAGAGCAGACTAGGCTTCCCTGAAGGCTTGGAAATGCTGTTCAGAAGAATCCTCTCCAATACTTTGCACACCACTGATGTCAGATTCACTGGATTCTCCCTATAACCTTCCTTAAACAAGGGTTTACATTTACCATTCTCCAATCCACTGTACCTTCTCTTTGGTCAGAGAGGATGTCAAGATTATTGTCAATGACCCAGCAATCTCATCCCTCACTTCCTGTCATAATCTGGGCTATATCTCGCCTAGTCACGGGAACATCAATCCTAGTGTTTTTACAAAGATTCTGCACGTTCTCTTTCTTACCCTCACCTTGCACCAGCACAGAAACTTGTTTTATATAGACCTCACATTATTTAAGATCCCCCTCTCTGCTGAACACTGAAGCAAACTACTCATTTAGGACCTCCTCTCTGCCTCCAGGCACACGTTGCCTCCTTTATCCTGAAGCAGCCCTACCTTCACTGGAGTCATCCTTCTGTTTTTTTTTTATGAGCATAGAAAGCCTTTTGGTTTTCCTTAATCCTTCTTGCCAAGACAGTCTCCTGCCTAACTTCTAGCTATCCTGAGTCCTTTCTTCAGTTCCTTTCTGGCTACCACATAATTCTCATGAACTCTTCCTGTCTTTTGCTTGCTAAACTTTATATAAGCCTCCTTCTTCCTCTAAACTCATTGTCTCACCTCTTTAGTCAAGCACACTTCCTTTTTCCTCTCATCTTTTCCCTGTCTCAATGGGACAAACGCATCCAGAACCCCACACGTGGACCCTAAACATCCTCCGCATTTCTTCTGTGCTTTTCTCTGAGAACAGTCACTGTCATTGAAATATACCCCACCATGAATTCTGTCGCCTTACCAGGCTTATCACCCAGGACTAGATCCAGAATGGCCTCTCCTCTAATCGGCTGGTTCACATACTGTGTCAGGAATCCTTCTTGGACACCCTTGACAAATTCTGCTCCAGCTCTTCCTTTTGCAGTAAGGAAGCCGCAGTCAATATGAGGGGCGTTGAAGTTTCCCATAGCGACAAGCCAGTTATTTCTGCACTGTTTCACAATCTGCCAGCTTATCTGCTCCACAATGTCCTAAGGGCTACACAAATATGAATATAATAGTTGAAATTTGTGGAACAAATTTAAGGCAAACATTTAGGGGGTTGACTATTACATACACAATACTTTCAACTGCAGTAAGTAACTGTGTCGCTTGAGGCGTCAGGAGCTCAGGTGTGGAGGCGGGTTGCTGGGATCGGGTTGTAAGTCCACATTGACAGCTTTGTCAGCTCAGATGGGCAGGCGGCTGGGACCAAGGTGACAGTCCGTGGTCTGAGCATCTGGAGCTGGGATGGGCAGGCTGGTAGCCGGGGTCTAGGCGAGAGTCCATTGTCGGGACATCAAGAGCTCCGATGGGTGGACAGACGGGGCCAGGAATACGGTGGGCTTGAATTTTACACACAAAATATACAAAAATTCGGATGTTTGGGCTAAAAACTGGTGGGTTGACTTTTACATGCTTTCGACTATTTCACACGTTTATCCAGAGTTTGGGGTACATAGACTATTTCCAACAGAGTGATTAACATAGAACAATACAGCACAGTACAGGCCCTTCGATCCTCGATGTTGTGTCGACCCATATATCCCTTCCTAATAACAAGTACTAAAACATTCTTACCCTATAACCCTCTATTTTTCTTTCATCCGTGTGTCTGCCAAAGAATGTCTTAAGCGTCCCAAATGTTTCAGCTTCCACCACCATCCCCGGCAAGGAATTTCTGGCACCCACAACTCTCTGTGTTTAAAAAAAATCTTACTCTGAACTTCCTCCCTTAAATTTGTACAGAAAGATGTCCTCTGGTGTTTGCTGATCCTGCCCAAGAAAACAGGTGCTGGCTTTCCACGCTATCTATTGCCTCTCACAATCTTGCAGACCTCTATCAAATCTCCTCTCATCTTTCTACCATCCAAAGAAAATTGTCCCAGCTCTGCTAAACTTGCCTCATAAGATTTGTTTCCCAATCCAGACAACAGCCTAATAAATCTCGTCTGCACCCTCTCCACAGCTTTCACATCCTTCCTATAATAGGGTGACCAGAACAAATAAGTGTGATCTTACTAAACATTTGTAGAATTGCAACATGACTTCTCTATTCCTGAATTCAATTCCCCGATTAATGAATCCAAGCATCCCATAGACTTTCTTAACTATCCAATCAATGTCTGTGGTGAGCTTGTGGGATGTATGCATTTGCATCCGTTCCTTCTGTTCATCTGCACTCTTAAGTAACCAACAATTAACCCTGTTCTCAGGTTTCTTTGTTCTTCCATTTTATTTATGTACAAGAGTTTGTTTCAGGCATGGCAGGTGAGCTCAGACCTGTATCATGCTCCTCCTATTCTATGTGGGAACTCAGGGATACTGTAAGTGTCCCTGGGGACTACGTGTGCAGGAAGTGTGTCCAGCTGCAGCTTCTGTTTGACCACATGACGGCACTGGGGTTGCGCGTGGACTCACTTTGGAGCATCTGGGATGCTGAGATGGTGGTGGATAGCACCTTTAGTGAATTGGTCACACTGCAGTTTCAGAGGGTAGAGAAAGATAGGGACTGGGTGACCAACAGTAATAGGAAGGAGCACAGGAGTCTTCTGTGGTCATCATCCTCCAAAAGAGATATGCCATTTTTGATATTGTTTGGGGAGATGACCCCCAGGATCATCAGTATCCAGGATCATGGTACCGTGAGTCATTCTGCTGTGCAAGAGAGCACGAAAAAGAGTGGAAGGGCAATAGTGATCCATTGGAAGGGGAATAGACTGAAGTTTCTGTGACTGCAACGGAACTCCCGGTCGGTCTGTTGCCTCCAGGTGCAAGGGTCAAGGACGTCTCGGAGCGGCTGCAGGACATTCTGAAAGGGTCAATTGTTGTGGTCCATATTGGTAATATCAATTAAGGGAAAAAAATGGGATGAGGTCCCATAAGATACATTTAGGGAGCTAGGAAATAAATTAAGGAGTAGGACCTCAGGGGTAATAATCTCTGTATTGTTACCAGTGCCACGAGCTAGCAAGAGTAGAAATAACAGGATAGTTTGAACAAATATGTGGCATGAACAGTGGTGTAGGAAAGAAGGTTTCAGATTCCTAAAACATTGGAATGGGTTGTGGGACAGGTGGGACTGGTACAAACTGGGCGGTCTACATCTGGGCAGGCCGGGACCAATGTTCTTGGGAGTTGGTTTGCTTCCACTGTTGGGGAAGGTTTAAACTTATGTTGCAGGGGGATGGGAACAAGCGCAGAGAGACAGAAGGGTGTAATATGAGGGTGGAAGCAAAAGATAGCAAGGTGAAAATCAAAAGTAGCAGTTGGGTAAACCCTGGGCAAAAATCAAAAACGGCCACTTCTCAACATAATGGGAAAAGGGATAAAAGTGTGGCAGAAGCAAGCCTGAAGCCTTTGTGTCTCAATGCAAGGAACATTCACAATAAGGTGGATGAATTGAATGTGGAGATAGCTATTAATGACTATGATTTAGTCGGGATCACAGAGACATGGCTTCAGGGGGATCGAGACTGGGAACTCAACATTCAGGGATATTCAGTATTCTGGAGGGTTGGACAGAAAGGAAAAGGAGATGGGGCAGTATTGTTGGTTTGAGGAGGTAAATGCAATAGAAAGGAAGGACATTAGCTTCGAGGATGTGGAATCGATATGCGTCGAGCGGAGAAGTACCAAGGGGCAGAACTCGCTAGTGGAAGTTGTGTACAGGCCACCTAACAGTAACAGTGAGGTGAGAGATGGCATTAACCATGAATTTGGTAGTGTGTGCAACAAAGGTACAACACTTATAATGGGTGACTTTAATCTACATGTAGATTGGGTGAACCAAATTGGTCAGGGTAACGAGGAAGAGGATTTCTTAGAATGTATGCGCGATTGTTGTCTAAACCAGGATGTGGAGGAACCAGCAAGAGGACAGGCCATTCTAGACTGGGTATTGAGTAATGTTAATTAGCAATCTTGTTGTGAGAAGCCCCTTGGCCAAGAGTGAGCACAATATAGTGGAATTCTTCATTAAGATGGAGAGTGACCGAGTGAATTCAGATACAAAGGTTCTGAACTTAAAGAAGGGCAACTTTGATGGTATGAGACGTAAATTGGCAAATGTACTTAAAGGATCAATGATGGAAATGCAATGGCGATCATTTAAAGATAGCTTGGCTGAAATACAACAATTATACATCCCAGTTTGGGAAAGAATAAGTCAAGGAAGGTGCTGCATCCATGGCTAAGGGAAATCAGAGAGGGAATCAAATCCAAAGAAGCAGCATATAAATTAACCAAAAGATAAACAATATTCCTGAGGACTGGGAGAAATTCAGAGTTCAACAGAGGAGGACAAAGGGATTCATGAGGAAAGGTCAAATGGATTATGAGAGAAAGGTGTCAGGGAACATAAAAAATGACTGTAAAAGCTTTTATTAGGACTTAAAGAGAAAGAGATTAGCTAAGACAAATGTGGCTAAGGGGATCAGGGGGTATGGGGAGAAGGTAGGTACTGGGTACTGAGTAGACAATCAGCCATGATCAAAATGAATGGTGGTGTAGGCTTGAAGGGCCAAATGGCCGACTCCTGCACCTAGTTTCTATATTTCTGGTACAGCTCAAAAACAGGATGTTAGGCCCTTCTCGTCTGTACCTGACTATTATTCTGCCTTGTTCCACTGACCTCCACCCAGACTATAACCCTCCATTACACTCATATAGATGTAAAGTACCTGTCCAAATTCTTAATTTTAATTATTTTTTTATTTTTCACACTGTGAACCATATCAACCATAATAACGTTTCTCATTAAATATACACAGTGGCATTTTCTCCCTTTTTTCCCCCTTTCCCTCCCTCCCCCCTTCCACCCCCCTCCAAAACCAATAAATATTCAACATATACGACACAATAAAACCATAAAACAGGGGTGTCAAACTCAAATTCACGGAGGGCCAAAATTAAAAACTTGGACTAAGTCGAAGGCCGAACTAAATATTTATTGAAAATTTTCAACAACATCTGCAGGTTTTCTCTTCTTTCAACATATGTAATGTTAAACTTTTTCTTATTAAAATAAATGTTTAATAATAGTTTTGGATAAACTCTTTCCAGAAGCATGAACAAATGAGAAATAAAATATTCAATAAATAATATTTCTCTATAGCGGATTTGTCAAATGTTGCTAGTGGCTGTCGAATAGTAAAATCTGAGGGCTATGGAGAATGTGGGAGAATAACATGATTCCTGAAACAATCAAATGGGTGACTGATTGTGGGCATGAACTCTAGCAGGGTTATTTGCCATGCCCTTTTTCCATTGGTACAGATATCCTTTGATTTACACACTTTTCAAGTTTTATGCCTAATGAGCTTGTATCCAGGTGCAGGACCATTTTTAACCAGGAATATATTTATAACTGTGACATGAAACAATTGGAAGATCATTTTATCCTGAGATTAAAATTCATAATACTTACTCAGGCCTGTGTGCGGGAGGGCGGGGTTTGCGGGCGATCAGGTTGGACAACGACAGTGCGGGGGCATCGGCTCTCGCTGCAGGGCGGCATCTTGGCGGATCAGCAGCCCCGTCACCGTGAGTCGCGGGTCGTCCTGCGGCAGGGAGGGGGAGTGGGCAACGGTCCTGGCGAGGTCAGGCCCGAGGCCTCCGGTTCCGGGCGCTGGGAAGCGGCCTTGGCTTCCCCTGACATCGGCCAGGCCCCAAAACCAGAGTCCACGGTGAGACCCTGCAACGTAAACAGAGGAAGTGAGGGCGATTAGCGGGCTGACGCCAATGCATTCTGGGATTTATAGTATTAGCTGTGCATGCGCTATACTGGCGCGGCGGCCAGCGGGCCACCTCTAATACATTTTTGAAATGATCTTGCGGGCCAAATATAATTATATCGCAGTCCAAATTTGGCCCGCGGGCCAGAGTTTGACATGTGTTCCATAAAACAATGTCTTCACACAAAGGAAAATGAACAAGAAAAATGTGTCTTCTACTTTTACACACTCAATCTAATAGTTTTTATCATCTTATCATTTTAGGAGATGGAGGTCCGCGGCAAGCTCTCTCTGGTTTGTATCTAACCCACCTTCAGTTCAAAAAAGCCTATTTACATTAACTATATGCCTCATAATTTTAAATACCTCGATCAAATCTCCCCTCATTCTTCTCTGCTCCAGGGAATAAATTCCTAACCTCTTTAACCTTTCCCTGTTACTCAGTTCCTGCTTATGTTAACATCCAAGTAAATCTTCTCTGCACATTTTCAATCGTATTGATATCTTTCTGTCGTTCGGTGACCAAAACTGCACACAGTACTTCAAACTTGCCCTCACCAATCTCAATACAACTCGAAAATGACATCCCAAATCCTATATTCAATACTTAGATTTATAAAGGCCAATATGACAAAAGCTCTCTTTGCAACATTTTTCCACGTGTGACACACTTTCAGAAAATTATGTATCTGTATTCCCAGATCCCTCTGTTCGATCACATTCTTCAGTGCCCTATTATTTACCATGTATGCCGTTTCTCAGTTGTCCCTTGAAAATTCATCGGGGTGGCATGGTTAGTGTAGGGGTGTCGCCCTTAGTGTAACAGTTAGGGGACAACACCATTAGATCAACACTGTTACAGCTCCAGGGATCTGGACCAGTGATTGAATTCTATGTTGTGTGTAAGGAGTATGTACGTTCTCCCCATGTCTGAGTCAGTTTTCCCGGGTCCCCGTTTTCCTCCCAACTTTCAAAACTTACCATGAGTTGTAGGTCAATTGGGGGTAATTGGGCAGCATGGGCTTATGGGCCAAAAGGGCCTGTTACCATGCTGTATGTCGAAATTAAATTAAAATGCAACACCTCACGCTTGTCTGCATTAAACTCCATCTGCCATTTTTCAGCCCATTTCAGCTGGTCCAGATCCCTCTGCAAATTTGAAAGCTTTCCTCGTTGTCCACAACACCTCCAAGTTTGCTGATCTAATTCACCACATTACCTTTGCTATAGATAACAAACAATAATGGTCACAGAGCCAGTCCCTGAGGTACATCACTAGTCACAGGCCTCCATTCTAAGAAGCAATCAATCATCCACTACCACTCTCTGCCTTCTCCTGTATAGCCAATCTTGAATCCTGTTTACTCCCTCACCATGAATATTAAGTGTCTGAACCTTCCTGACTAACCTGCCATGTGGGACCTTGTAAAAGGCCTTAACTAAATTCCATGGAGATAACATCCACAGCCTTACCTTCATCAACTTTTCTGCTCAAAAAACTCTGAAACATTGGTTAAACGTGACCTTCCACAAACAAAGCCATGTTGACGATCCCTAACCAGTCCCTCACTATCCAAATACTTGTATATCCGATCTCTTAGAACACCTTTCAGTCATTTACCTACTACTGATGTCAGGCTCTCACCAGCTGATGATTTTCACGGTCACTTTTGGAACTTCCTTTAAACAACGGAACAACATGAGCTACCCTCCAATGATCCGGCTCCACACACGTGGCTGAGGACATTTTAAATATTTCTGCCAGAGCTCCTGCAATTTCTACACTAGCCTCCCTCAAGGCCCAAGGGAATATCTTGTCAACCATGGGGATCAATCCATCCTTATTTGCTTTACAACAGGAAGCACCACCTCCTCTTAACTCTGCTTGTTTGCCTATTTCCCTGGATTCTGTGCCAGTTTCCTGATTCAATAGTGATACAAAATGCCTATTTAAGACCTCCCCATCTCTTCTGGCTGCATGTATAGCTGATCAATCTGATCTTCAAGGGGACCAATTGTGACCCTACTTTCCTTTTGCATTTAGTAAAGCTGTAGAAACCTTAAGGATTTTCCATCTCATTGTTTGCCAAAGCAACCTCATGTCTTCTTTTAGTCTTCCTGATTTCTTTCTTTTTTCTTGCATTTATCATACTTCTCAAGAACTTCATTTACTCCGTGTTGTCTATACCTGTTATTTATCTCTCTCTTCCTCCAAACCAGATCCCCAGTATCCCTCATAAACCAAGGTTTCATATGCCTGTTAAGTTTGCTTTTAATCCTGACAGGAACATACAAACAATGTGCTCTCAAAGTTTCACTTTTAAAGGTCTTATACTTACCTTGCACATCTTTGCCAGAAAACAACTTATCCCAATCTACATGTTCTAGATCTTTTCTCATTTCCTCAAAATTGGTCTTGCTCCAATTTACAATCTCAACTCGAGGCCCAGACCTATCCTTCTCCATAATTAACTTGCGATGCATAACATTATGATCATTGGTCTCAAAATATTACCCTGCACATATTTCTGTCACCTGTCTAGTCTCGTTCCCTAATAGGAGATTCAATATTGCATTCTCTCTAGTTGATACCTCTGTATATTAATTGAGAAAACTTTCCTCAACACATTTGACAATCTTCAAGCCATCCAGCTCTTTTACAGTAATGGGAGCCCCAGTCAATATGTGGACAGTTAAAATCTCCTCCTATCACACCTTTATGTTTCCTGCAGCTGTCTGCTATCTCTCTACACATTTGCTCTTCCAATTCTCGTTGAGTATTGGGCAGTCTATAATATAACTCCATGAGGGTGGTCATACCTTTCCCAGACCTCAGCTTGACCCATATAGCCTCAGGAGAGGAGTCTTCTGTTCTGTCCTGTCTGAGCACATCTGTGCTATTTTCCTTGATGAGCAATGCTCCTCTTCCCCCTTTCATCCCCCTGTTCTATCAATAGAAGCCCAGAACATTGAGCTGTCAGTCCTGCCCCTTATGCAGTCAAATTTCACAAATGGGCACAATGTCATAATCCACATGCCAATCTTTGCTCTAAGCTCGTCTGCCTTTCCAATAATACTTCTGCATAGAAATAGATGCACTTGAAAACTCTGACATTTCCTGTAATCTTGAATCTTCAGTCCATCTCTTTCCTCCTTCACTCCCATATCTGATCTGGCATCCTGGTTCCCATCGTCCTGCTAATCTAGTTCAAGTGAGATGGGGGTTAATACCTCCAAGTAACGTTAGTGAGACAGCAGAAATATTAAATCATCAGGTCAGTGTTTTCTGAGATTGGATGATTAGGTGAGCATGTTAAGAACAGAACAATAAAGGGATCAGTGTTTTTTGGAAAAATAGCTGTGAATTCTGATGTTTGGTAACTGCTTTTAATATTTCAAATTTCATGAAGTTTGGAGCAATTCCCTTCGATGAGATACAGAAAATGTATTTCCTACATTCAGGAAGGTAGAGCAGGAAGTCTGCAATCACAGGCCACTTGGCTGAACATCTGCCATCAGTAAAATATTCACAAGAAACAGAAGTAGGCCATTCAGCCCATCACATCTGTTCCGCAACTCCACACCGAGCTAAACCTTTCTCGCGTCTAGTTCCAATTTCCGGCCTTTTCCCCATTAACCTTGATACTCTGACTAATTAGATACTTCCTTTAACTCCTCCAATGATCGGGCCTCCACGACTTTATGTGGCAATGAATCCCACAAATCCACAACCCCCTGGCTAAGGAAATTTCTCCTCCTCTCTGTTTTAAATGGGTTCCTTCTAATTCTAAGACTGTGTCCTCTTGTCCTCCAAGGGAAATATTTATTCACTTCTACTCTGTCCAATCCTTTCAGCTTTCAAAATGTTTCTGCGAGATCCCTTCTTATTCTTCTATTCTCCAATGAATACAGTCCAAGAGCTGCTAAGCGCTCCTCATGTGTTAGCCCTTGCATTCCAGGAATCATCCTGGTAAATCTTCTCCGTACTCTCTCCAACATCATTACATCCCTGCGAGAGCAGACTGGAGAATCCAGCAGTAAACCTACATAATCACAGAAAGAACACACAACCCCTGCTTGGAATTCTTTGAATACGTGACATGAGTTGCAGAGAATGGGTAGCCGGTGGATGTACTCTACTCAGATTGCAGAAGACAAGGATCATTTAAATTTAAATATACAGCACAGGAACAGGCTATTTCAGTCCACGGGTCCAATTTACACCCAATTAACCGACACCAGTGGTAAGTTTTTAATGGTGGGAGGAAACTGGAGACCCTGGGAAAAATCCACACAGACTCCGAGAGAACGTACAAACGCCTTAACGACAGCGCGGGATGACAACCCTGGTCTTGATTGTTGGCGCTGTAAAGGCATTGCACTAACTGCTACGCCAACCGTGCTGCCCAGTTACCTCCTTAGCCCTGAGCTTCATTTTTCTGCAATAGCCCTCAAAGGCCTTTACAGAAAAATAAAGCTCAGGGATCAGGAGGTAACATCTTGACATGGAGAGAAGGGCTGGGTAGTAACGGGAAGCAGGGTGTCAACATTCTTGGGTCTTTTTTGATTGGAAAAATGTACTGAGTGAGGTGCCACAAGAAGAGTGCTGGGCCTTCAACCTGCTAATATAAATATAATCAATGCTTGGGCAAAGGTTCTGAAGGCACAGTTGCTTGATGATCGGATCGAAAGTCGATGCTGAAGACAAAAAGGATAGAGGTGGGTTAAGTGAGGGTGTAAAAATCTGGCAAAGGATGTTAGAAAATCTGCAATGGTCCATTTCAGAAACTGAAAATGCCAAGAGTGAGAGATTGCAGGGGTCAGAGGTGAAGAGAGATCTGGGTAACCATTTGCACAGATTACAAAAGGCTGGTATATAACCACAGCAATAATGAAAGCTCACAGATTGTTGTTGTTTGCAGACCGAGGAAATGATGACGTAGGTGGGAGAGCTATGAATCAGTAGTAGAGAGCAGCCATTCTCAAACTTTTTAAACTATGGCCCCCTTAGGACTCTGACAGAAGTCTATGGGCTCCCTTTCCTGTGAAACAGTCAAGTTTAGTTGGTTTCCTCATATATCTCTCCTACTGACTGCATAAAAAAAACTCATATTTTATGATTTCAGACCGTGACACCCCCCCCCCCCCCACCCACCCCACCCCATACTTAAATGTGCTGTGACTTCCAAGAGTCTATATGGGCCCTTGTAAGAATGGCTGGTATAGAACACTGGTAAATATCCATGCAAATTACTGTGCACAATACTTTTTCCTTATTCAATCAGAGAAGCAGTTCAGAGAAGGTTTACTCAAAAGCAACCTGGACTGGACAAATTTTCTTAGAACGATAGAACCATAGAACAATAAAGCACCAAAACAGGCCCTTTGGCCCTTCTAGTCTGTGCCGAACTATTTCCTGCCTGGTCCAACTGACTTGCATCCAGAACATATCCCTCCCTACTCCTCCTGTTCTTGGATCCATCTAAATTTTTCTTAAATCTCAGAAATTAAACTGCACAGAATGCTCCAAATTTGGCATCATCAATATCTTATGAAACTTCATCATAACCTCTCAACCACTGTACTCAGTGCTTTGATTTACGAAGGCCAATGTGCCAAAAGCTCTCTTTACATTCCTATCCACCTCTGATGCCACATTCAGTGAATTATTTAGCTGTATTCCCAGATCCTTCTGTTCTTCTGTACTCCTCAGTGTCCTACCATTTACAGTGCATGTCCTGCCTTGGTTTGTCTTTCCAAAGTGCAACACCTCACATTGGTCTGCATGTCATTCCATCTGCCATTTTGCAGCCTATTTTTCCAGCTGGTTCAGTTCCCTCTGCAAGCTTTGAAAGCTCTCCTCACTATCCACTCCACCTCCAGTCTTTGTGTCATGTGCAAGTTTACTCATCCAATTTACCACATTATCGTTCCAAAGACCAGATCATTGATAGAGATGACAATGAAAAGTGGATCCAGCACCGATTCTTGAGGCACACCACTAGGCACAGGCCTCCAGTCAGAGAGACAGCTGTTCACTACCATTCTCTGGCTTCTTCCATAAAGCCAATGTCTAACCCAATTTACTACCTCACCATGAACACCCAGCAATTAAACCTTCCTCACTATCCTCCCATGTGGGTCCTTGTCAAAGGCCTTGCTAAATTCCATGTAGACAACATCCACGGCCTTCATCAATTTTGCTGTTAACCTCCTCAAAAAACTCGAGATTAAACACGACCTTCCATGCACAAAGCCATGTGGACAATCCCTCATCAGTCCCTGTCAATCTAAATCCTTGTATCCAAATACATGTTAGGCTTACATTTGCTGGAATCTAGAAGAATGGGATGAATTGATTGAAATGTCTAAAATCCTGAGGGATAATGGCAGGGTGATGTGGGAGATTCTGGAACTAGGGATCAGTGCTTAAAAGTAAAGGATTGCCAAATTAAAACAGAGATCAGGTCTTTGGAATGATATCCTTCCAGGACAATGGAAGCACGGTGTTTGGATATTTGTGAAGGCAGAGGGAGGTGGGTACCTGAAAAGCAAGGGATGAATAGTGGAATTGCGGAGTTGAGCTTAGAGTGAGATCAGTCGTGATCCCATGGATGGCTGAGTAAGCTCAAGGGGCAAAGTGTTCAGCTCACTCTCCCAACCTGGGCAACATTGTCAGAGAGCCAGCAAGAAATGTGATGGGGAATTTGAAGAACGCTTGTCCCCAAGCACCTGAGATGGAGGAACTTGTTGCTACAGGAGATGGCTGAAGAGAATGATGGAGATGTATTTAAGGGGAAACTAACAGGGCCTGTGTGATGAATCTGTGTCATGCTGTCAGTCTTTCACTGTGCTTAGTCTTCTTTACTGACATTAGACGTGTATTATCTCTACCACTAAAGACTCTCCCCTTGGTTATAACTGTGTTTGCACCCATTATCATTCCTTATTGTATTACTTAGTTTCTACTAATAAAAGCCATGATTTCCGGTGAACTACACAGCCTTTGTCCTCTTCATTAACTGGCATTCAGTCTGAAGGAGAGGTACAGCGACTGATAACACAACAGGACTTAGTGTGGGCTATCAGCAAGTGTACAGCAAGGATTCACGTCTCAGACACTGGAAAATTGAATGTGGAAAATGTGAGCTCGTCCACTTTGGAAACAAAAATACAAATTCAGAGTATTGTTTACAAAGTGAGAGAACGAAAGGTCAGAGGGATGTGGGTGCTCTTGCACAAGAATCACTGAAGTTAAAATGCAGGTGAGACAGTGATTATTGGAAGAAGATTTGAGTAGAGGAGCAGAGGAAAGTTGCTCCAATTTTTGAGAGCCCTTCTGACACAATATTTGGAATAAGGATTACAGCTCTGAAGGAAGGATCAACGTGATTGAGGGAGTGCAGGGATTGAGTTCTGGGATGTGGGCTTGTTGTATGTTAAGCATGAAGCAGGCTGCTTCTCTGCTTTCCAGAGTTTGGAACAGGGTGTGTGACCTCATTAAAATATCTGATATTAGTGAGAGACTTGGCAGGATAAATTTTGAGGTGATGTTTCTGCTGGTGGGGTGTCGAGAACCAAGGTTCATAGTCACATAGTTCTATCACCGAGAAGATGAGAATGTCTTCACCCAGAGTGGAGTGAATCTGTGAAATTCTTGAAATTCTGGATCCAGAGTCAGTCCCTGACTCCATTTGAGGCTGCAATAAATGGACTTTGAGACATGAATGTTTCAACAGATGTGAGTTTATGCCTAGAAATGGCCCTGAGGTCAAATGTGAACAATGATCTCACTGATTGATGGAGAGAGTATGTGGGGCTGGATGGGCTTCTCCTCTCTCTGTCTCTCATGTTTTTGTATTTCCCACTGTCCTGGATCAACTGGTTCCACGGTGAGAGCTGAGGATGTAACAGAGTTGTCCTGGGGACCTCCAACAACATGTATGGATTCTGCCTGTATCAATTTCACCTTCACCAGTGAGGTCACAGCCAGCTTGTGTCAATGGCAGTGGGTTGAGGTCCCACTCCAGTGACTGGAGCCCTTTCTGCAGTCTGGCCCTCCCAGCACAGGACTGAAGGTGGTCTGCCCATCTGAAGAAGCAGTGAACTGAGAGCATGCCTGTCATGTGAAGTGGATGTAGGTTTTGGAAATTTTCCATCATCCTTGCCAACATCGATCCCTCAACCAGCATCACTGAAATAGCTTGTCTGCTCTCTTTATTTCTTTGATGTTCAGAAACTTGCTTTGTACAATTTGGGTCCCAGCGTCCCTCCAAGACAACAGTCACTCCACTTCAAAAAGTACTTTGCTGTCTGTGATCAAGCCCTGATTTAACATAGAACGATATAGCACAGTACAGGGCCTTTTCCCACCTCATATCTGTAATCCACAATCTTTCTTTTGAAGTCTTTCAAATGTTCTGATGGTACCAGTCTCCATTCCAGACACACACCACTCTGTGTGTAAAAATAAAGGCCCCTGATGTTTCTTCTAAATTTTCCCCTCTCTCAGGGGGATATTTGTACACTGAACATTGCCTCTCAATTCCTGTCTATTGCGAGGTATTCATATACTCACTGGTATCTCTCATTTATTTTTTCTTGGAGATATCTGTACACTGACCGATGTCTCTCTTTGTCACTCACGGGAAGATCTGTACACAGTCCCTCTCTCTCGGGGGGATATCGGACACTGACTGGTGTATCTCAGTCCTTCTCTCTGGGGGGTGGGGGTGGTGGGCATATCTGAACACTGTCCAGTGTCTCTCAGTTCATCTCTCTCAGGGGGATATCAGAACACTGACCTGTGTCTCTCAGTACCTCTCCTTCAGGGGATATCAGAACACTGACCTGTGTCTCTCTGTCCTTCTCTCTGGGGGTTGGGGGTTGAGGGGATATCTGAACACTGACCAGTCCCTCTCTCTCAGGGGTATATGAGTGAATTGAAAAGTATGATAGATCTTTAATCCGGATCTTATCATGACCACTGGCCTGCACCTGTTGCACAGACAAACATCTTTTGGGGAACTGAAATCTCTGCTGGGGGCGGGGACAGGAAGCTGCCCCTCTGGTTTCAGTGGGTGGGAGCCTGTTCAAGCCGCGGTTCCCTCTCTCCCTCTCACTGGCCCCTTCCCCATTTAAACAGCGCTCACTGCAGCTCCCGACAAAGCCGGTCTGAGCTGAAGCCGCCGATCTGTGGAGTGTCCAAGTCTGGCTCAGTGCGCGGGGCGATGGGGATCGCTCCTTATCTCTTTCTCTTTCTGTCCTGTCTGGCAGGTGGGTGCCCCGTGTCTTCACCCAGCCCGGCCGGGCCCGGCTGCTTCTCGGAGACTCTCTCGCCGTTGAACCGATCATTAAAATCCACTCTTTTCTCTTTTACTGACAGGCGTGCGGTCCGACGTCGTCCTGACACAGGTCGCGTCAGCGGTGAAGAAGCCCGGGGAGTCCTACAGACTGACCTGTGAGACCAGAGGGTTCGATCTCAGCAGCAACTCCATGCACTGGGTGAAACAGGTCTCCGGGAAAGGGCTGGAATGGTTGGTGTGGTATTATAGCGAAAGTTACAAGTATTACGCGCCTGGAATCCAAGACAGATTCACCGCTTCCAAGCGAAGTAACAACTTCTACCTACAAATGAACAAGCTGAAAGTGGAAGACACGGCCACCTATTACTGTGCGAGAGACACGGCGAGAGGAAGCGGGGCTGGACCGCTGCAAAAACCCAGCGAGAGCGCCTGCCCTCAGGGCGCTGAGTGAGAGGGCAGCAGTGATCACCACAGGGATTCCCGGCCTTGCTGTGCCCCCGTCGGCCCTCCCTGCAATAGGAGGCGAGTGGTTGAAGGACGAGGGGATCGATCACAGAACAGGTCGGAGCCAAGCGCCGCGGATGGGACTGGAGTATCGGAACCAGGAGCACGAAGCGGCGGCCCCAGCCCCCTGGCCAGTGTGGATGGGAGGGGATCTGTGAGCCGGGACAGTGTCGGGACGGTTTAACTGAGGGGAGAGTGGGGTCGGAGACAGAGCGAGGGACGGAGGTTGTTGAACGGCGGTGTGTCACCGTGACTCTAGCTGGAGTGTCACGGTGGTAGGGAGCTGAGCAGAAACTGGTCCCGCCCGACAAATGAGCGTCTGCAGCGCAGTCTGTCTCCACGGATCCCGCATTGCTGCTTCCCAGGGTCACATCCCCGAAGCCTGACTGCGGCTGTTTGAGGAAATGTCCATTTGCGGGCAATTAAACACCCCAAAGCCGGCGACTGAGTTTCTCGCGGGGCGGGGGAGCCGGTGCCCGCAGACAGGAAAACTGCCCAAAATGCTGCTTTTATTCGCTCGTCAGGAAGAGACGAGGACGGAGTTGGTGACAGAGATTTGGGAAGCGGCTGCTCCTGGTCCGGACAGGGTTCATTCTGACACTTGGCTGAGATAACTGGAGGTGACGGCTCAGTGAAGTTACTGTATTGGGTGAGTCGGGAGACGGAGCAGTGTGCGCTCGACTACTGGGGGAAAGGAACCTCGCTGACAGTGACTTCAGGTAAGACCCTACTTCTCCATTCTACCCTTTCCCATTTGTATTTTATTAATTTGCCCTTTGAGCTGATTCACTGAGGCCAGTGAGATATTGAAGCAATTACTTGAATCTCCCCGAGACGGGCGGTTTCTCCAGTTACTGGAATCGGGGTTTCCTGTCGGCTGCTTTCGTGGTTATAACTGTTAGATAAGACCTGGCTGGGGAAAAGGTCTGCACATGTGTGATCCGGTTAAAGTCTGAATAACCCCAGGGTTCCAGTGAACCCGGTTGAGATGTGATTTTTCAGCTGAACAAATTTGCTTTCTCTTTTCTCTTGAATTGCAATATTTAGAGATGCTCGAGAACTCTAAGCATTTCAGTCCACATTATGTATTAACATGGCTCAGAGTTTAGAGTCAAAATGCCTAATTTTTCTGATGTTCTTTCCACTTCCTGAGATGAGGCCGAATCCAAACCGAGCTGCAAACCACATCCCCAGGTTATTCTTTTGGAAAATCCAGCACTGTGTTATCAAACCCACCTCCACCCCAGCACCCTGTTGTCCCATTCAGCTCCTGTCACCTCCACCCCAGCACCCTGCAGTTCCACCCAGCTCCTGTCACCTCCACTCCAGCACCCTGCTATCCAATGGGCTCCTCTACCCATTTCAGTCCAGCACTCTGCTGTCCCACCCAGCTCCACCCCCCTCTATCCTAACTCTATGCTGACCCACCCAGCACCTCTCCCATCTCCACCCCAGCACACTGCTGTACTTCCCACCTCCTGTCCCCTCTCCACCCCAGAACACTGGTGTCCCACCAAGCACTTCTCTCTCCATCCCAGCATCCTGCTAACCCACCCAGCACCTCTCACCTCTCCTCTCCAGCACCCTGCTGTCCAACCCAGCTCCTCCCCTCCATCTCAGCACCCCACTGTCCCACCCAGCTCCTCCCCTCCATCCCAGCACCTCTCCCCTCTCCACACCAGCACCCTGCTGTCCCACCCAGAAAATCTCCCCTCCACCCCATTATCCTGCTGTCCAATGGGCTCCTCTCCCCCATCCACTCCAACACCCTGCTGTCCCACCCAGCTCCTCCCCCTCTATCCTAGCACTATGCTGTCCCACCAAGCACTTCTCGCCTCTCCACCCCAGTATCTTGCTGACCCACCCAGCTCTTCTCGCCTCTCCACCCCAGCACCCTGCTGTCCCACCCAGCTCCTCCCTCTCCATCCCAGCACCCCGCTGCCCCACCCAGCTCCTCATCCTCCATCCCAGCACCTTGCTGTCCCACCAAGCACTTCTCCCCTCTCCATCCCAGCATCCTGCTGACCCACTCAGCTTCTAACCCTCTACACTTGACTCCCTGCTGACGATTTGATGTGTTTTCCAAGTTCACCTCCTGACCATCATTCAGAACACTGATCCCTATTAAATTGCACTTACAATCTGCAGATCTTGGGATGTAGAAGAACCTTGGATGTAAATCCCACTCACTGACATTGTGCCTCTCCACCAGAGACACTTGGCAGCTCTCCGATCCTCTGTGGGAAGGGACACAGAGATTATATTTTACATCAATGGCCTTTCATTAAAGTCCTTCAGTCAGATTTTTGACACCCAGCCTCTTTCATTTTTATTTTGACCCTTTTATTTGGTGAAAGTTCATTTGTGTTTTTCATTGATTTTCATATCCCCAAAACATCCCAAACTCTTCCCTAGCCCTTGAGGTGCAGACACATTGTACCCAACTTGTCTGCAGCTTGGTCCCACAAACGGAACCAGGAAAAAGTCCAGACGGTCTGCTTTAGTGATGTCGGGAGGGACCCGAGTTCCCAAAGTTCTCCTCCACTGGGGACTCCTCTGCTGAAGAATGACTCTGCTGTGGATGAATGGACAGACATTGATTGGCTGGAGGGCATCCAGATGATCCCAGTTCTTTGCTCCAGGAATCCCTGTATTACTAAAGGCTGACATCAATGAAGAGCAGTGAGGTTCCTCAGATCATCCTTTACTTGAATTACTGACTCCTTATGAAGCTGAGGCTCACCAGGATCAGACAGTGCTGGCAGTGAGTGGCAGTTCCAAAGGGAACCAACAGTGTGCAGCCACGTGCACTACAGTTAGTCCTGGACATGCACAGACCCACTGTACAGAGTTTACTGAGATGTAGTGGGCCATTCACCACACTTCTCCACATGGAGCTGGGCTTCCCAGGATTACAAGAGGGATTCCAACACTATGATTCCCTACCAAGTTTGGCCTGGTAAAGGCTCACAGTCCCCATTCATCTGGGAACTCTCGGTCGGCAGATCTGGGAAGATCATTTGTGATGAAGGACTTCGGGGTACATTTTGTGGTTTCAGTGAACTGTAGATCGCTTATTTTAAACAAAGTACCTTTTGTGGCAGAATTTACGTCAGTTTTTATGTTTCAGACATTTAAATTTGTTATGTTACATGACAGCTTTGCTAACCCAGGTTTGCTTTGTGTCAGGGTGTTCTTGGCCCAGAGACCCAGAAATGAAACCATAGGGTGTTGAGGTCTTGGTGCTCCTCACTGCAGGTCTCCAACATCCTGAGGCCCAGCCAGGTCCCACCTTTTCCTGTGTGGCAGGGTGGGGAGAGTCCCAATAGCAGGCCAGACCAGCGCCATTCAGCCCATTGAGTGTAGTTATGGTCCAGCTACCTCCTGTCCTGTGACACTTCACCACAACACAGGTCTGGGTTGTATAGGTACTGGGGAACCTTCTTTGTGGTTGCATCAAAATGGAGGCTCCAGGACAGATCCTCAGAGAAGCTGACACCTGGGAATCATGGCCATTGCTATCTGGTTGAATAATGTCTTTGAAGCAAGATATCAACACTGCTTTTTGTTCATTACCTTGACAAAGGGTTCAGGGCTGAAATGCTGGTTACCCTTTACTTCCCATCAGTGCTGAGTGACCTGCTGAGTTTCTCCTGCACCATTGTGCACTGCAGTTCAACATTTCACCTCCATCTACTGGAGGAAACTATTGTGAAGTAAATATTTTGTAATTTTATTTTCCACCTAATTGAAATCTTGGCCAAAGTTTGCTCACTATCCTTTCATTCGCAGAATATATCCAATAGAACATGAGGCATAACTTTTTTAAACAGAGGGTGGTGGCTGTATGGAATGGGCTGGCAGAAGAGGAAGTTGAGGCATGTTTTAAGAAAAATGTGGATTGATACATGGATAAATTTGGAGGGAAAGACATGAAAAGCAGGCAGGTGGGATGAGTGTGGGTCAGACATTCTGGTCAGTGCATGCAAGTAGGGCCAAAGGGACTGTTTCAACCCTCTCTGACTCTGTGACTCTATTTTGGTGGCCAAGACTAGTCTTGCCCACAACTCTGCTCCAGATAATTCTGACAATGGGCCAAAACAAAATCTCCTGCTATCAAATCTGTCATGGAGTCATAGCTCAGAAACCAACCCTTCAACCCAACTTGTCCATGTGCCTCCTTGTCTTTCCATGACCAGATCCTTGAAATCCCTCATTGTCCAAGGTTCCCTCCTCCTACCAGTTTTATCCTGCGTTTTAACAGGATCATGTTGGTCCTGAAGTCCACCTATCTCACATTTGGAATCCCACTTGCTGGATATCCCTTTATTTGTAAACAATCCATGGAGAGTGAGGAAAGAGGGGAAAAAGCAAGTGTTGTGGTTGCAGGGAGAGTGCTGTAAGGGGAGTGAAATGTGGAGATGAAAAGTGGCCAAGGGAGGTGCAAGGAAAACAGTCCCTTCAGAGCACTGAAATGGAAGGGAAGGGGAAGATGCACCTGGTGGTGGAAGCTCATTGAAGGTGGCAGAAATCACCAAGGTTGATCTGTTGAATGGAGAGGCTGGAGAAGTGGAAAATGTGGAGAAGAGGAGAGGGGGAGTTGGAGCAGATGTGGACGAAATAGAGGAGATGTCGTTTGTCACACACTGAACATTAAGAAATGATTCACAACTTTTCAAGCCATTGAGAAGATTAAAGTAATGAAAACCTAAGCACCCATTAATGCCCAGGAATTAGCTGAAGTAACCACATGATCATTGGTTGCACTTTTCCAGTCAAATGAGAACCAGATCTTTCAAGTAGATTCTGCCTCTTAACTTGTGCATTTCCTCTCTGGACACTGGGAGCTGTGTATTCCGTGAACCTTTCAACCTTCCAAGATTCCTGCATTTACTCAGGACTGGGCTAATGGATTTCCAAATTCCTTTCTTATCCATGTTAACATTCCCTCCTGCTTCATCAAGCTCCTCTGCCACTACATTTGGAAAACCTGTAAAGCAGGAACAAATTCACTGTGGGGTCAGTTCAATTGAATTTCAGAAGAAGAGTCCCCAGGTGCCACCATATCACACATTTCATATTGACGAGGTTCAGGTATTCAGGCCGGTGTAACTTCATTCCATGCAAAAACATTACCGGTGAAATGTTCTGATTTATACAATAACCTTCCTGCCAAATTCTTCCTTTTTTCTGTGAACAATATTCTGGTGCAAAACATTCACTGAGGATCATTCGTTGCATTTGAGGGAGAGATTTGGTGCAACTTTGATCAAAATCCCACACGTCAGACATTGGGTCACTGCCTCAGTACTGCAGGAGAGAGTCACCTTATATGCCATGCTTAAATCTCCTCTGTGGGATTTTTGAATATTAAATTTAGACATATAGCACGGTAACAAGTGTTTTCACCCCACGAGCCTGTCCCACCCAAATACACCCAATTGAACTACACACCCTGGTACAATTTGAATGGTTGGAGGAAACCCACACACACACAGGGAAAACGTACAAACTCCTTATAGACAGCGCCAGATTTGAACCCCAGTTGGTGGTGGTGTAACAGCGTTGTGCTACCACTACACTAACCGAGCTGCCTTTTGCTGTTCCTTGGATTATTCCATGCCTTTCTCCCTCAGAGACATATACTCTCTGTTGAGACATAAGTCGGGAAGCAATTTCTGTAACACGGTAAATGAATTTGGAAATGACATTGGATGTTTGCTTCATCTGTTGGTCATGCATTTATTGACAGGACTGTCTGTGAATTTATTTACTTTTCAGAGGTTGAGTCATTACCGTCAGTCTTCATCGCCCCTCCCTGCCACAGAGAATCTGACCAAGTGATCAGCCTCCTGTGTCTGGTCAAGGATTATCAGCCTGAGAGCATCATCCAGAAATGGTCCACTGCCAGTGGGGACATCACCAACGGAATCAAGAAATATCCAGCAGTGTTGGGGCAGAATGCAAAGTACACAATGAGCAGCTTGCTCCGAGTCCCTGCGGCGGATTGGAAAAGCAACAATATCTACTACTGCAAGGCAGGGTACAAGTCAACCGAGTTCGTGACAGCAAGCACAAAACCAATATTCGCTGAAAGTTAGTATGAGATTTGATTTGCTATTTGAAACTACATTACTGTCGAGAGATAAAACTAGAGCAGGAACCTTTGTCAAAAAATGTTCAAGGATGTCCATTCATTCCTTTACTCATTTCTTCCATTCCTACAAGCCAGTGCTGCTGTAGCGCACAAAAAAGGCAGAGAGAAATTAGGTGGAAATAGACGGAGAATGAGGCAGTTTCCTCCAGTCAATGAAACTGAATTTTGGTGGAATGTACAGGAAATAATCTGTGCTGAACAGCCTCCATTGTATCCACTCATTTATCTAATTTCAGAAGACTCTGCACCATCCCCACCACCTGGCCCAAGCATCACCCCCCAGATTAGCTCCTCCACACGGAACCAGACAGACATTAGTCACTGTTCCTGCAAAACTCACACTCCTTGTGAAGGGAACTGAAGAATCAACATCCCCCACTCACCTTTATCCATCACCTCTAAGATGTGAGCAAATCATTGCCATTAAAACCAAATAATTTCCTCTTGTCCATCTGTTCTTCTTTTTGATTGTCCTCAATATTGTGCTTCCCTAATGTCCTGTTCTACCCCATCTGCTCATATCCACAGGATCTGGAGTCAGCCATTCCACCAAACAATCAGATCACCAATAGTCTGCCCACACAGGCCACTTCCTCGTTCAACCCCCTCAACACTGCAGTGTGGGACATAATGCTGGGGAGGCCTGTGTTGTACACCTTGATCTCCCAATCACAGCTCTACCCAACATCTCACGATAGGATCCATCCTACGACAGGCCATCTGTAATGATCAGATTTGTAGAGTGGGCTGCTGTTGGGGCATTTGCAAATGGAGTTGGGGAATGGAGTCCACCTACACTGTGGCCAGTTATGCCATCAGTAATATTGCATTAACATTGCATTGTTTTACAGCTCAATCTCCAAAGCTCATGCCTCTTGTTCCATCCCCGGAGGTTCTCAGCAATCAAACAACTGCTATCCTAGGCTGTGTGATATCTGGATTCTCACCTGACAAGATTCAGGTGACCTGGAAAAAAGGCAAATCAGAGCAAGTGGGCACTCTTCTCCCTTCCATGAAAACTGATGGTGGATTTGAAACTGTTGCCTACCTGACCTTGTCTGTGGATGAATGGACCAGCGAACAAGAATATTCTTGTGAAGTGACCCATAAACCTTCCAGCTTCAGTGAGAAGATCGTCATGAGATATCAGGGGGGTGAGTGGTGTCTGAAGGAGAATTAATTTACTTACAGTATTCAACTAGCTGACCTCCACTCAATTCATGTCCCCGATGGGAGTCCTGTTGAGTGAGGTGTGATATTTATTCCCTCTACATTTCAATCCAACCCTTTCCGTCACTAATTTTAACCCAATCTGTTGTACAGCAAAAGTGAAAGTTTAAGTCTCCTGTGCACTTACTCCCACATAATTCTTGTGGTTACTGTGTGGAGTGAAAGGGAAATGGGACATCAAGCAAGATGTGTCCCAACCGATAGACCATGTGGAGAAGATCTCCACCTTCACTTTTCACTTTGCAGTCTCAGTTTCTGGAAAAATAGCTCCAGCCGAGTGAATGAATCTCCACAGTCTATCTCCACAGTATCCCAGGAATCTCCCTGGCACGTCATCCACTCACAAAGATGGATTATTATTCTGTTGGCCAACCCCTCAGAAACACTGGGATTAGAACTTGGGACAACAGGTCATCATTGGTTTTCATTATCTCATCCCTAAAAGATGGTGAATGCAGAGAATAGAGGTCGGGACTGTGTGGAGCTACTTCCTTTCTCAGTGCAGCCAGTAGAGGAGAGAATATCTAATGGTTAAATCTATGCATCTTCCATTTTCAGATAAAAACTGTCCCAGCTGTTCGACGTGTGTGCCGATATTCTTCCAGCAGACTAATGTCAATGTGACATTCTCTGATGGTACCACCCGACCGTATCATTGTTCACAAGGAAAGTGTCAAATAAAGTGATTGGCTGCATGTGGAATTCGTCAGTGAATTTTATTACAATCCATTTTCTGGATTCAAATCTATCCCACCATATCCACTGAGATCAAAGTGCAGCAGAGAACAAGGCATCAATTCAAGCTGCCCCATCCCCACTCCACACCTCACATGTACACTCATTCATTTGTGGACATTGCTGGTTCAGTGTGATTCAGATCCCAGCCCCACTTCCCTTCACCACCTTCTTTCCAGGTCAGCAAGAACCAGAAACTACATCTCAGCCAGTGGCTTGGGGAGGAGGTGCTGAAGATATACAGGGGTGAAATGTCACCTTGGCTCAGTTACAGAATGTGACAACCTGTAAGAAAAGGGGCCTGTGACAAATCAGTGAGACAAACCACAGGACCCCACCAGTGACCTGACCAAACTCACGCGCTTGGTGTGAAAGGGATGGACAGCAAACATTGGAAGCATTTTGTTCACTCACTTCCTGGACACTGAACTCAGTCCAAGAGAGAAACTCAGTGATCACAAGGAATGCCACTGAGGGGAGTGTGTGGGTGTAATCACCCAAAGGTTAATAGAATAATATCAGCACTTTGCAAAAAGGAAAGCTATCTTGACACTGTGAGGACTTATGAGGGGGAACTGCCTCTCACCAGAGATGGCTGAGCATTGGATTTTGTCATTGATATGGGATGGCACTGAACAACAAACAAACGTTCAACAACATCACTGTACTGATTAAACCAATATTCTGAAAGAAATAACCCTGACACCACACACCTCACTTTACAAACTTCAGACCACACACTGCGAGAAATCTTATCTGGACTAACACCAGGTACCTGTCATATGTTTTTAAATTGCTCAACACTTGTTAAAAGAAAGATGGGTTGAGCAAGAGATAACATCATATGTCATCAAATGAAATGTGTCCTGCCAGACAGGCACAGAGTTCATTATATCTGCTCTAAATACCATAGAGGAATTTACGCTGAATGTCGTGAAGGTTTCAACCCTGACACAAACATAATCACCCTCCTTGAAAAGTGTTTGAAAGCAAACACAGCCCTCGTGGACCAAAGTGACTGATTGTGTAAATGGTGAACTGCAGTTTAACTGATGTGACGATGGTGCTTGAGGAGACCAGTGGCTTTGCAGAAAACAGGAAACAAACGATTCTAAAATGAAACGGGGAAACTACATCTGTTCCAAAAATTTCCCAAAGTGCAGCATGAGGGAGATTTCTGTTATTCTCCAGATTTATGGTTTGCTCTGTTGTTGCTGGAGAGCAAGTTGTCCACATCTTTCTTTCAAATAGTTATTTTCAAATATTAAAACACCGCACCACTTCACTGGAGCACACTCACAGAAAACTGATTCAAACCCAGATGTCAGGTGCCCCCAAAGCTCCGTCACAGAGGAATCATATTCATTCACAATTTCATGTCCCTCATTGATCGCTCTTGAACTGAGGGTTTTGCTGGACCAGGGCTTGGCCATGTAACTGCAGGTCTGGAGTCACATGCAACCAGACCAGGTATAGATGACAGATTTCTTCTGGTGATGAACAACAGTGGACCAGATGGGTTTTATAACAGCACAAATACTTTATAATCCCCACCACCAAAGAGAGTGTTTTATTCCAGGATGCATTTATTAACTGAATACAAACTGAGGGAATCCCAGCCTCAGTCCAGAGAAAAGGATTCTCATTGATTCACAATGCTCAGTGGAGGTAACTCATTCCACAGGGGCTCCATGTGAAGAAGATATTGAATTGTCTCTGATGAGAAATATGCCCACTTCCCTCTCTTCTGGCTTCCCACAAACCTGTGACTGGCTTTGCAGCATCAAAATGTTGTTCAGCCTCTCACCTCCCATCGAGTCCCTGCTCTGAACCTTGTGGTCACAGTTGTGGGGAAGGCGATTAAACCCATTTGGCAGGTCCTTTATACTGAGTTTATTTTCCCAGCCAACATTTGCAGCACACCTTTCCACCCTTGCGAGTTTCTGTTACCTTGTTTCCAGTTCACTGCCACAATGCACTTGGATCTGCTTTGACTTTCCATCACAAAGAGAAAAGTTTCCACTACAATTCTGACATCTCCTCTTTCTGATCCACAGAATTGTTTGTCTCAATTCAAAATCCCTCCATTCAAGAGATATGGATCAACAAAACAGCTACTCTGGTGTGCACAGTCATCTCTGCTGATCCGAAGAAAGTCCACATCTCCTGGGAGGTGAACGGAGAGGATAAAAGTGATGCAGCTGTGACCCAACAGCCCAGAAGGAAAGGGTTCCAAAACACAATAATCAGCCGACTCCAGACCAGCGTGGAGGAGTGGTCCAGCGGGATGGAGTACATGTGTTCTGCCCAAGATCATTTATCCTCACCAGTCTCAGCATGGACAAAAAGCACCAAAGGTGGGTAAGAAATCACTGATTAAATAACAAACATCAGTGATGATGTGAGAAAGAGTCCAATGTTTTCTTTGTTCTTCTGTTCCAGTTGAGACAAAACCTCCTGTGGCCAGACTGCTGCCTCCACCATACGAAGAGGCTAAGCATAGGAATGTGGCTACCCTCGAGTGTGTGGTCTCGGGATTCTACCCAGACCACATTGATGTCACCTGGAAGAAAGGTCACTCCCTGATCTCCTCCAACACCAGCAGGACACAGACTGCTCTGGAGCAGGATGGGACTTTCAGTGCCAGCCACTTCCTGACGGTGAGTTCACAGGAGTGGAAGACAGGCTCAATCTTCAGCTGCACGGTGTCTCATCCCTCCTCCAACACCAGCATCACAAAGGAAGCGAGGAACCTCCAAGGTAAGGTCCCGACCCACTCCATTGTTGACATTGTTTGCTTTTTGCTATAAACTGTGCCAGACAGAAACATGGTGCAGACCTGTTATGGTTTGATGACTGAACGGATCCTCCAGAATCTTGGCCAGAGAAATAATTGCTTTCATAACTTGAGCACAATACAAACTATTTCACTGGCCAGGTGCCCTGGAGATCCCGGATATCCCTCTTCCAAATGGTCTCTCCTTCTGTCTTTGAATGTAATCTGGGCCTCTGGTCATGGCCTCAGCCGTGACTGAATCTGCATCAGGACAGCACTCTGCTCCAGCATGGGAAGAGTTAGCCTGGGCAATGTGGAAGCCTCTGCAGGACGGCTTGAACACAAAACGTTCTGAGAAAGCAGCAAGAGATTTCAGTTACACTTCATGGAGGCCAAATGCATTTTAACAGTTGTAATAAAGATCAACTATTTCTGATGCTGCTTGAATTTTAAAAATGTCAAGGAAAATTGCTGGAATATTTCTGAATTAAAATATTAGCTCTGCTTCCCTCTGCACAGGTGCAGCCTGAATTGTTTGGAATTTTCTGTTTTTGTTTTAATAAGTGGCTGGGAACAGCTTAAGTGTCCTTGAAACTGTCCAACTTACATCAGAGACAAATTTGTTCATTGATATTCCTGACAAGGGTTTACCCTGTCTGCTCAATTGGGGAAATCTCATTCCTCCATCAATGTAGATAAGTCTCGACTGATCTGATGCGACCAACGAATGATTTGCTGGAGATGAATATGAAATGTTGGTCTCACCAGTGATGCCCTATCCTTTGGGGAATGGTGAAATTGTAGCAACTGGTTTACAGCGTGTATTGAAGAATGAGAAAATGATCAGACATAGTCCAGTTGAAGTTCAGTAAAAGTCTTTTACTCAAACAGTCACGCGCAGATTTTGAAAACACCGTACGTTCCAAATAATATCATGACATCACTCGGAACCTCTTGAGCTGGTTCGATTAAGCCTCCAGTGAGCCTCTACAAAATAATAATTATGACATTTCTCCCAGCTGACTGTTCAGATACCAGCCCCTCAGTCACTTTAAGAAAACCTTCCTTCGAAGAGATCTGGATGAACAGGACGGCGACCATTCTATGTGAGGTGGTCCATGGTGATTTAGAGGGATTCAGGGTAACCTGGCAAGTGGATGGAAGTGAGAGAAAAGATGGGGTGAGAACTCAGGGTCCAAATAGGAACGGAGGTGAAGACATAATTATCAGCAGACTGACGGTGCCCGCTGCGGAGTGGGAGATAGGAACTGAGTACTCGTGCGTGGTGGAGGACAAGAGTTTGCCAACACCGGAGAAGAGGTCCATTAAGAAGGCCACAGGTACGTGAAGAGAGAGCTTGGTGTGATTCTGATCTAAGCAAGTAGAGGAATGATAATAAATACTGAGGTTTTGTCATTTACATTGTGTAATGTACAGAAGCAAAGCATATGTCACCATTCAGCAGTGTGGTTGTCTCAGGGAAAATTAGAGAGTAGAAGTAGGCCATTCAACCCTTCATTGCTGCTTAGCCATTCAATATGATCAAAGCAGATTATTCAAATTGCGCCCCCTATTCCTGACTTCTCTCCATGCCCCTTGAACTTTTACCCTTGGAACAATATCCAGCTCATCTTTGGATATATTTACTCACTGGGCTTCAACTGCTCTTTGTGGCAGAGAATTCCCTAGGTTCACCATTCTCCTTTCTATCATTCCTCCTCTCACACCATCTTCAGCTTGTCACCCTTGTTCCTGGATTCTGCCGCCATCAGGAACATTCTTCCAGTATCGATTCTGTCCAATCAGTTCAGAATGTTATAGTTTCCATGAGACTCCCCACATTCTTCTTTGCCTTGGAGAAGGTCTTCTCATGTTGGTCAGAGAATATTAAGGAGCAAAGGAAGACTGAAGCCTCCAGAGAAAACCAGTAAGACCCCAAATCACCACAGCAGCCTCATCCAAAACCAAACTCAGCTGCGGGGTGAGTTCCTGTGATGATGTCGAGGGAGAAGGATCTGCAGCTTTCAAACCCTGAGGGAGAGACTGAGTCAAGGCAGTGGGTGGAAGGGCAGGGAGGCTGAGGCACAGACTGAAGTTCAGCAGATCATTGAAGCAGAGGGGGAGATGGACCAAACAGCACAGGATGAGTCAAGTCCATGGTCTGACCCACTTTCTGTGGAGTCTCTGTGATCAGTGGCTTCCACTGATTAAACGAAACAGACAAACCTCTCTGGAAGCTTTAAAATGTGTCCGAGTCAAGGCTTCCACCCTGCACATCCCAACAATGAGTAGAAAGGGAAAAGGCTCCAGTGTCAGGTAAAGTGAAATCCCTCAAGATGTAGAAGTTGCCCATGTTGGTTTGAAAGCACAATGTGTGGGTTCAGCACAGAATTATTGAAAGATGCAACCTAACTGAGGTTCGTTCTGTTCCCAGGTGGAGTTGTGACTTCTCCTCACATCTTCCTCCTCCCCCCTTCATCAGAAGAGTTAGAGGGCGATCAGTCTGCAACCCTGATGTGCCTAGTCAAGAAGTTCTCTCCTGCAGACATCTACGTGGCCTGGATGGCCAACGACATCCTTCTGAAGACTGGCTACGTGAACCAGCCAGTGACCGAGGACCCCAGAAGTGGCTGGAACATGATGACCAGTCAGTTGAAGGTTTCTCCAGAGGAGTGGGATCATGGCACCACTTTCTCCTGCGTGGTGGGACATGAGTCGCTCACAACTAATCTGTTCAGAAGCATCAATAAATCTCACAGCAAACCCACCTCGGTCAATGTCTCACTTGTTCTCACTGATAGTTTTACCTCTTGTGCATAATACCTCACGATTCAATGGTTTTGTTAGTTTGATGAAAATTAACTGTCCAAGAAGATCATTTTACTTTCTATCATGATTAAGATCTGGACATTTCTGAACCATTGAGAACAAAATGAGACTCGAGGATTACATTAGCCACAAATTTCTCAGCATCTGTATGGCTTTACAGACATTGATCAGATTGAAACATGATCTGGGATCTCAAGATGTGTCAAATCAATGGATGTGTTCATGTATCATTTGGAAGTTCAATAAATGTAACTTGAAAATGTCATGATTCTGCGTGTGCTTTGCTGATGGGCTTTGAGAGGCAGGAAATGAATGATGTGGGATGTGCTGTGTGGAAAATGCACATTTTGGGAGAAATTGGTGTCTTTGGATCGATGATGTGCAAAACCTTCCATCATTGGGTAGCCTTGCACCATACCTGGACCCGCCGGAGACTAATGGACAGGGATGGATTGTGATTATGAGTCGATAACTCCATTATCATTGTGTCATGTGACTGTCAGGGTGACAGAATGTGAGCTGACAGATCATCGACTTTCCCAGTCCAATTGTCACAATGTTCTTGAAGCAAGACTTCACATAACCAATCGAATACGGTTGGATCTTCTGTATTTAATTGTTAGTTTAGTGATAAATATTGGCTCAGGGTCCTGGGGAACGCTCTTATTTTCTTCTTTTGGGCTCGTCATGAGATTATTGAGATTTATCTGAAAAAGCCCCTCTGTGCAAAGCCTAATTCTAGATAGAGGTTAGAATCCATCACCTTCAGTCCAAGAGGTGCCATTGCTAACCACTGAGCCACACGTGACAACTGTGTCCAACAGGGGTCCTCATTGTTTGAGGAATCCATGGCTGATGCTCACCATGTGTATAAATGTGAAATAAAATAAAGGGACTCTTCAATGTCAGGACCTGTTAACATAGAACATCGAACAATTCCACACAGTACAGGTCCTTCAGCTCTCAATGTTGTGCCGACTCATGTATTCCTTCCAAAAAAAAGTTCTAAACCCTCCTTACCCCAGAACCTTCTATTTTCCTTTCATCCATGTCCTTGCCTTGAGAGTCTTTTAAATGTCCCTAATGTTTCAGTCTCTACCACCATCCCTGGCAAGGTGTTCCAGACATCCACAACTCTCTGTGTAAAAAACACTTGCCCTTTATGTCTCCCCTAAACTTCCCTCCCTTAATTTTGTACATATGTCCTCTGGGGTTTCCTGATCCTGTCCTGGGAAATGGGTGCTAGCTTTCCACCCAATCTCTGCCTCTCATAATTTTGTAGACCTCTATCAATTCTCCTCTCATCCTTCTACACCCCAAAGTCAAAAGTCCCAGCTCTGCTAACCTTGCCTCAAGAGAATTGTTTTCCAAACCAGAAAGCTGTTCCATTCCAATGGCACAGTTAAACTCACTGAAAGGAAAAGTACCTCTGAAACCCAGCAAGGAATTGAGGGCTTTGGGTAACTGGCACAGTAGTGGAGTTGAGGTCAAAGTGGATCAGCCATGTTCAGGTTGACTGGCTGGGTGGACGTGAAGTGCTTGGTAGTTTACTCTTGCTCCTTTTTTCCATTGTTCTTCTCAGGAGAATGGAGATGGAGACGGAGAAAATTGCAAACAGAAGCAAAAATTGAAGTGGGAAGAAAATTGACTGAGAGAGAAATAGCGTGTGGAAGAATCAAAGAGGGAAAATAGAATGTGAGAGTAAAGCAGGATGAGGCTCACAGAGGGGGAACCTTCCCATGATTCACTGGGTTTATTCCCACTCTATGAGACCTCACTCCTCATTGTTATCCAGCACTAATCTTTTGTAGGTCTCATCATAACTTAGGAACATCAATGAACTTATTAAAGAGGCAATTAAAGTATCTGAGACAGGAATTTATTGAGAGGAGTTTTCTGAGGCGTTTGCAAATGTTTCTCATGAGAAACTGTTTGCCACATGTTGCAGCCTGAAGTCTGAGTGGCAGAAGGACAGGAGAAAGACTGAAGACACGATGGGTGGGAACTGAACCCAGCAGGAGATGATGATGTGCAGTGTCCTGTAATGACCTCAGTTGCTTCCGTAACCAATCATGGACATATTCATGACATGGCTGAAAGGATATAAAGGGTTACCAGCAGCAGAAGGTGATGGCATTGTAAGCCACGTGGACAAAACACACACACACACACACACACACACACACACACACACACACACAAATTTCGATAGGTGATCGTGTACAGGTATTTTCAGTTTTGTTCCCTTCTCTTCATTGTTGTGTATTTATTATAAAAAACAATAAAAATGATTGAAAGAGAGGGAGGAGCAATCCCCAGTCACACTCCCCCTATTCCTTGCCCATTTATTTGTGAACAATGTTGGCTCACTGTCACTCAGCCCACTGACCCACTGCAGGACCAGATCATTTTTCTGGTCAGACTCCTGTTGGGAACTGGAAGCCCTCCTTCTCATCCAGAGCCTGACGGGCAGGAGATAATGCGGGTGGATGGGGGAGGGTGGCGAACCCTTTCACAAACCTGAACCTGCGGCAGGTTGGTGAGACTGAACACAGGGATCCAACTGGTTCTCTGTCTCCTCCTGTGCGTTTGGTTGAAACACTTGGCAGCAAAAGCAACAACTGTGTCATTTTCATTCCAATCAGTGAATTCAGTCAAGTGCAGAAATTGGCAAAGTGTTTGTTTAAATTCTGCCAAAAGGTGAATATAATTAGCCATTGGAATAGGATCAGCATTCTCTAACAATAAGGGGAATAGTCCCAACACTGCCAGGCTTTCTGATGGTGACCTTACCTGGGGCACTGGACACTGTGACTGTGTCTCGGTGTCACGACTGCAGGACAGGGCTGAACACCTTGCAATTCTTCATATCAGGGCACTGCTGATTGAAGCCACATTCTCAAATCATTGGCCAAACTGACTAATCTCTAATTACAGTGGGTAACAGTCCTCTATTTCTACAATAAATTTTGAAAGAAATTGACTTTGAAGTTGTTCAGGTTAATTTGGAAAGAAACAGAACTGTACTTATTTCGTGCTGAAAAAAGGGTTCTGAGAAGCAGCTCCTCTGCAGTGAAAATCGGCTCACTTGGAGTCAAAGATGTTGTTCCCTGTGTGACAGAATATATAGATAGTTTTTGGGAGATAAATTGGGAAAGGTTTGTTTGAGTAGGTCACATACAAACACTTTAAAACAGATCTTATTTAAAATACTGGAGCTCTGCCATTTGCTAGACATGTCAGGGCCAACAGTCTTTGCAAGAGATTCAGAGAGTGCCCAAGAGACTTGACGAATGGATTGTTGTTTACAAAAATGCAACAAATGAAAGATCTTGTCGGTCGCCTTCTGTCTGGAAGAGAACTTACTGGTCTAAGTGGGTCATGTGGTTTTGCAAGCAGAGAGAGTAAAACAGACTTTCTCTCAGAAAGAGAGAGAGACAAAGATTACTTCTCCAGTATTACACCCAGCAACAGCAGCTGGGACTGGAACAGGACAAGCTTGCAAGCTTGTGGAAAACCCCATGTGAAAGATGGGTTGTAAGTGCTTGATTTAGCCTGGTCAAAGCCCTTGTGGTTCATACAAGAGGAGAGGACTGGCTCTCTAATGTTCCACTTGCAAGAAGAGAAAGGAAAAGGCACTCTGTGGTGACCTGAAAGAAAGACGTTATCATTTGGAGAACCCTGAAGGGGGCAAGTTTTGTCAGAGAGACAGTGAGGTGGCTGGGCATCTGGAGAAACCTGAAGGGGGTGTAGCCCATCGAATGACTCAAAGACTTGTTGACTTTATTAACAAGGCTTTTATTAACAAAAGACTGGAGCGTAGTACATTGAGGTCGACCAGTCCAGACTGACCTGGGTCTGGTTAGGAGCAGCCCTTTATGACCTGCCAGTAGACGTGGCTCCGGCTCTCAGCCAATCACTATTACTATATGTAAATATATACATTGGTGATAGTATCCTGTATTATCATATTCACCCCTTCTTGAGGAACTGACCTCGGAGTGAATAAAAGAAAAAGTGGAAAGTATATCATGCAGTGTTCACGGGCTGTAACAGTCGGGAGGCCTGATTGTTCACATGATCACCGGGATCGGGGTAGCTGGCAGAATATCATTGCTGGAGACCCCGGGTGTGGGTGCAGTTTCGCCTAGTACACAGACGTCGTTGGCTGAGGACTGGTCCAATCTGCTGCCGTTGTCATCTGCGAGGTGCTGCTGGTCCCACTGTCCCTGCATGTAACCTAGGGGAGGATTGAATGGAGGTTGGGGTTGGAACGTGACAATGTTAGACCTGGCTTGGGTCAGGTCCCTTATCCAAACCGTGTCCTCCCGCCCTTCCGGGTACTCGATATAGGCATAGTGCGGGTTCACATGTTACAGCGTTACCTGGTGGACTAGAGGGTTGTTTTCGAGTAGCGGACATGAGTTCTCAGCAGGACAGGTTCAGGGACCGTCAGCCATGCTGGTGCAGTTGTTCCCGGTTCCGACTTCCGCGGGAACGAGAATATACATTCGTGCGGAGTAGCGTTGGTGGTAGTGCAAAACAGGGACCTGATGGAGTGTAGGGCATTTGGGAGGACATTCTGCCTTTGGACCAGAGGGAAAGCGTGACTGCTTTCCAGACGGTGGCATTCTCCCATTCGACCTGTCCATTACTATGTGGGTTGCAGCTCGTGGTCCTGCTCGATGCTCCAGGAGGTACTGCCTCAGCTCCGCACTCATAAACGCGGACCCCCCAGTCACTATGGATGTAACTGGAGTACCCGAAAATGGCGAAGATGCTGTGGAATGCATTTATGACTGAAGAGGCAATCACGTCTGGGCAGGGAATAGCGAACAGGAAGCAGGAGAACTCATGTATCACTGTGAGAATGTAGGTGTTACGGTTCATCGACAGTAGGGGCCCTTTGAAGTCCACTCTGAGATGTTCGAAGATCTGGGTGGTTTGAATGACCTGGGTCTTCTCGGGCCAGAAGAAATTGGGCTTGCACTCAGTGCATACTGGGCAGGCTCGGGTCATGGAGTAGATCCCCTCGACCATATAAGGCAGGTTGTGGGCCTTTACAAAGTGGGCAGACCTGGTGACCTCTGGGAGACAGAGCTCCTCGTGGATCTATTCAGCCTGTCCAGTTGTACACTGGCACATGTCCCATGGGAAAGGACGTCAGCGGGTCATTGAGTTTGCCAGGCCTGTGCTGAATGTCGTAGTTGAAGATAGAGAGTTTGATTCTCCATCTGGGAATCTTGTCATGTTTGATCTTACTCCGCTGCTGCCACTAAATATAAATGAGACTGCGCGTTGGTCGGTCAGGAGTGTAAAGCGCCTGCCAGCGAGGTAGTATCTCCAACAACATACGACCTCTCTGCTGGCCTGGGCCTCTTGCTCAACAGATTAGTGTTGGCTTTCTGGGCCTGCAGGGTCCTAGAAAAGAAGGTGACAGGCTTATCGGCCTAGTTTAAGGTGGCTGCCAATGCAAAGTCAGACGCATTGGTCTCCACCTGGAAGGATATGTCTACTGCGAACAGAGTGACCACGGTGATATCCGACTTGATGCGGTCAAAAGACAGTCTGGCTTCCGCTGACAAGGGGAAGGAGGTGGACTTAATTAGGCCGTGCCTTGTCAGGGTACTGTGGGACTCATTGAGCATAATAAGAAAAAAAAACCCAGGCAGCATTTGAGTACCTTCTGGGTTTGGGGAGGTAGAAGGTCCATGAGCCTTGATTTGAGTCAACAAGTCTTCGAGTCATTTGACGCGCTACGATTTTATTGACAAAAGACTGGAGCGTAGTACATTGAGGTCGACCAGTCCAGAGCAGCCCTTTATGACCTGCCAGTAGGTGTGGCTCCGGCTCTCAGCCAATCACTTTCTGTAAAAATATAGAAAAATATACATTGGTGATTGTATCCTGTACTGTCACAGGGGATAAGTTTCATCAGCGAGACACTGAGGTGGCTGGTGTCCATCGTACAACAAATGTCTCTCTGAAAACCGACAAGAACCTCACCTTTCAAGCACCAAAGCCTGGTGAACTTCATAAATGTTAAATTCTGTGCACAGTATAAGAATTGCCTGCAATCAGTGAACTTGGAGGAATGAGAAGTGAGATTGGACTGAGAACCAGAGAACTTACACACACATTACATACACGTGCGCTTAGAATTAGAAGGGGGTTAAGTTAGGTTAAGTAAGTCAATAGCGATAAGTTAAAGTTTTCTTCTATTTTCATGTTTCAAAATAATTAAAAGCAAGGTTTGTTTAAGTAACCATTTCTCTTGGTGAATATCTATTGCGATTGAAAGTGCAGCGCTGGCCATCTGAAAGGGAAAGCTGCAAGGGAGGTGCCTCGGAGCACACTCTGGCTCCTGTCCCTTCGGGCTGTCAGGGTTGGGGCGGCAGGCTGTCAGAGGTGGGGTGGTCTACAGGGTTTGGGGTGGGCAGCGCAGACTGTCAGCGCTGGGGTGGCCGGCGTGGGCTGTTGCCATACTGATCCCACTTATGAGGGACAGATTAACTTGTTGCTTTCCAATGCAGACACCGAGCACCAAATGTTTGTTGAGAATCTGCCGACAGCCAAGTCAAACCTTCAGTGCTCTGAGAGGAATCAGACCGGCAGAGAGTTTGAACTAGCAGAGGCATTAGGAAAAATATATGGTACAGAAGAATTTACACATGAACCAGTTAGCAAAAGACATCACGGTGGCAAATAAAAACCCAGCTAGTTTATCAAAGAGAAATGCAAACACTAAATATAATGAATATCTAAAACAAAGAACAGGACAGCACAGAAATAGCCCATTTGGCCACAATGTGTGCACCAAACATTACCGTCCAATTAAACTAGCCCCATGTCGGTCCCCAGACTGATCCCACTGCTCTGCTCTCTCCCCATAGCCACATGTTGGTCCCCACACTGATCCCACTGCTCTGCCCACACCGGCCGCCCCACAGTGTTGGGACTGATTAAGGGCTGTGGGGAGAGCACTCAAGGTTTGGCGTGGCTGTGGGCAGATTATCAACAAACATTTGGTGTTCGGTGGCTGCATTGGAAAGCAACAAATTAATCTGTCCCACATAAGTGGGATCAGTATAGGGACAGCCCATACTGGCAGGCCCAACCACTACAGCCCGCACCGGCCAATCCAACCACTAAAGCCCGCGCCGTCCTCCCCAACCACTACAGCCCTACAACCCCTACAGCCCGCGTTGGTCATCTCAACCCTGACTGACCGCGCCGGTCACCTCAACCCTGACTGACCGTGCTGGCTGCCCCAGCACTGACAGCCCATGCCCACTGCCCCTGCCCTGACGTCCTGTGCCAGCGGGCAGGGCAGCAGCGAGGGGAGCTGTCAAGCGCTCACCAGCATATTGTCATCCCCTCAGCATTCGCTTTCAGGCGGCTGCATTCAGGTGCCGGGGGTCCTCAGTACTCCGGCGACTATCCCTCCTGGAGGAGGGTTACAAAGTTTGCCTCACATCCACCTCCTGTGCTTTCAAGTGGCCTCCTGACAGACACATATGGGCATAATATGTGGCTTTACATAGGGGGATTTTGGCAACCTAAAAGTTCCTTTAGTCTCCAGTATGAGTCTTATTGTGATGGGGCAATGAATAACCATCAAGTAGCTGATTTAAATTTCAAATTTAAATTTAGAGATTTTTCTTTGGCTTGGCTTCGCGGACGAAGATTTATGGAGGGGGTAAAAAGTCCACGTCAGCTGCAGGCTCGTTTGTGGCTGACAAGTCCGATGCGGGACAGGCAGACAGGATTGCAGCGGTTGCAAGGGAAAATTGGTTGGTTGGGGTTGGGTGTTGGGTTTTTCCTCCTTTGCCTTTTGTCAGTGAGGTGGGCTCTGCGGTCTTCTTCAAAGGAGGTTGCTGCCCGCCAAACTGTGAGGCGCCAAGATGCACGGTTTGAGGCATTATCAGCCCACTGGCGGTGGTCAATGTGGCAGGCACCAAGAGATTTCTTTAGGCAGTCCTTGTACCTTTTCTTTGGTGCACCTCTGTCACGATGGCCAGTGGAGAGCTCGCCATATAACACGATCTTGGGAAGGCGATGGTCCTCCATTCTGGAGACGTGACCCATCCAGCGCAGCTGGATCTTCAGCAGCGTGGACTCGATGCTGTCGACCTCTGCCATCTCGAGTACTTCGACGTTAGGGGTGTAAGCGCTCCAATGGATGTTGAGGATGGAGCGGAGACAACGCTGGTGAAAGCGTTCTAGGAGCCATAGGTGGTGCCGGTAGAGGACCCATGATTCGGAGCCGAACAGGAGTGTGGGTATGACAACGGCTCTGTATACGCTTATCTTTGTGAGGTTTTTCAGTTGGTTGTTTTTCCAGACTCTTTTGTGTAGTCTTCCAAAGGCGCTATTTGCCTTGGCGAGTCTGTTGTCTATCTCATTGTCGATCCTTGCATCTGATGAAATGGTGCAGCCGAGATAGGTAAACTGGTTGACCGTTTTGAGTTTTGTGTGCCCGATGGAGATGTGGGGGGGCTGGTAGTCATGGTGGGGAGCTGGCTGATGGAGGACCTCAGTTTTCTTCAGGCTGACTTCCAGGCCAAACATTTTGGCAGTTTCCGCAAAGCAGGACGTCAAGCGCTGAAGAGCTGGCTCTGAATGGGCAACTAAAGCGGCATCATCTGCAAAGAGTAGTTCACGGACAAGTTTCTCTTGTGTCTTGGTGTGAGCTTGCAGGCGCCTCAGATTGAAGAGACTGCCATCCGTGCGGTACCGGATGTAAACAGCGTCTTCATTGTTGGGGTCTTTCATGGCTTGGTTCAGCATCATGCTGAAGAAGATTTAAAAGAGGGTTGGTGCGAGAACACAGCCTTGCTTCACGCCATTGTTAATGGAGAAGGGTTCAGAGAGCTCATTGCTGTATCTGACCCGACCTTGTTGGTTTTCGTGCAGTTGGATAATCATGTTGAGGAACTTTGGGGGACAACCGATGCGCTCTAGTATTTGCCAAAGCCCTTTCCTGCTCACGGTGTCGAAGGCTTTGGTGAGGTCAACAAAGGTGATGTAGAGTCCTTTGTTTTGTTCTCTGCACTTTTCTTGGAGCTGTCTGAGGGCAAAGACCATGTCAGTGGTTCCTCTGTTTGCGCGAAAGCCGCACTGTGATCCTGGGAGAATATTCTCGGCGACACTAGGTATTATTCTATTTAGTAGAATCCTAGCGAAGATTTTGCCTGCAATGGAGAGCAACGTGATTCCCCTGTAGTTTGAGCAGTCTGATTTCTCGCCTTTGTTTTTGTACAGGGTGATGATGGTGGCATCACGAAGATCCTGAGGCAGTTTACCTTGGTCCCAACAAAGCTTGAAAAACTCATGCAGTTTGGCATGCAGAGTTTTGCCGCCAGCCTTCCAGACTTCTGGGGGGATTCCATCCATACCTGCTGCTTTGCCACTTTTCAGTTGTTCGATTGCCTTATATGTCTCATCCAGGGTGGGAACCTCATCCAGCTCTTGCCTTAGGGGCTGTTGAGGGAGCTGGAGCAGGGCGGAATCTTGGACTGAGCGGTTGGCACTGAAAAGAGATTGGAAGTGTTCTGACCATCGGTTGAGGATGGAGATCTTGTCGCTGAGGAGGACTTTGCCGTCTGAGCTGCGCAGCGGGCTTTGGACTTGGGGTGAGGGGCCGTACACAGCCTTTAGAGCCTCGTAGAAACACCCGAAGTCGCCAATGTCCGCGCTGAGCTGTGTTCGTTTGGCGAGGCTAGTCCACCACTCATTTTGGATCTCCCGGAGTTTGCGCTGAAGATGGCTGCATGCGCGACGGAAGGCTTGTTTCTTCTCTGGACAGGACGGCTTTGTAAGGTGAGACTGGTGGGCAGCTCGCTTCTTTGCCAGCAGCTCCTGGATTTCCTGGCTGTTTTCGTCAAACCAGTCCTTGTTTTTCCTGGAGGAGAAGCCCAGTACCTCTTCAGTGGATTGCAGTATGGTAGTCTTCAACTGATCCCAGAGGGTTTCAGGGGACGGGTCCGTGAGGCGGGTTGCAACGTCGAGCTTTGCTTTGAGGTTTGCCTGGAAGTTTCCTCTCGCTTCGTCTGACTGCAGGTTTCCAACATTGAACCTCTTTCTGGGGGCTTTATTGTTCCTGGGCTTTGGCTTGAAGTGAAGGTTGAGCTTGCAGCGAACCAGCCGGTGGTCAGTGTGGCATTCCGCGCTAGGCATGACCCTGGTGTGGAGCACATCTTGTTTGTCACTTTCTCGCACCAGGATGTAGTCCAGGAGGTGCCAGTGTTTGGATCGGGGATGCATCCAGGTGGTCTTAAGGCTGTCCCTCTGCTGAAAAAGGGTGTTTGTAATGACAAGTCGCTGTTCTGCGCAGAGCTCCAACAGGAGGCGCCCATTGTCGTTGCACTTGCCGACGCCATGCTTGCCCAGGATTCCTGGCCAGGTTTCTGAGTCTTTGCCGACACGAGCGTTGAAGTCGCCCAGGATGACAACCTTGTCGGCTGTAGGGGTACGTTGGATGAGGTTGCGCAGGTCGGTGTAGAACTTGTTCTTTTCTGCTGGTTCCGCCTGGAGGGTTGGAGCATAGACACTGATGAGGGTGATGTGACGCTTGTTTTGAAGTGGGAGTCGCATGGACATGATTCGGTCCGAGAGGCCTGTCGGAAGGTTTTCGAGTTTGGAGGCAATGAAGCTCTTGACCATGAAGCCTACACCAGATAGGCGTCGTTCATCCAAAGGCTTGCCAGACCAGTAGAGTGTGTAGCCCGCGCCGCGTTCTCGGAGGCTGCCTACATCTGCCAGGCGGACTTCACTGAGAGCGGCTATGTCGATGTCAAGTCTGAGGAGTTCATGTGCAATGAGGGCAGACCGACGTTCAGGTCGGTGGCTGTCAGCCTTGTCTAGCATGGTTCTGATGTTCCAGCATGCTAGCCTGAGTTTGTGAGCATCTTTTGAGGGGGAGGACGTGGAGGGGGAGGACGTGGAGGGGGAGGACGTGGACCTGTCCTCGGGCCTGCGCAAAGGAGCTTTTAGGTGGAGTGCAGTGCGCGCAGTACTGGCCCCACCCTTTACACCCATGGTTCGTGTGCCGTGGCCAAGCAAGCTGGGACGTGGCAGCGAGGTCCTTGGGTCGTAGGTTTTATATCGGAGTGGCCTTCTCCTATGCAGGTTTCTTACCCGGGCTGGAGGGGCCTGCCTCCCCTCCTAGGTCGGTCCATACTGCCCGGACCGGGGCCGAGGCCGCCGCCTGCAAATTTAGAGATACAGCGCGATAAAAGGCCCTTTCAGCACCTGGACCTGTGCTGCTTGACTACACCCAATTGACCTACAATCTTTGGTACTTTTTTAAACTGTGGAAGGAAACCAGAGCACTGGGATGAAACCCACGCAGATACAGGGAGAACATACAAACTCCTTTTAGACCACGCGGGTTTTGAACCCTGGTCCCAATCTCTGCAGCTGTCAGAGCGTTACGCTAACTGTGCAACCCTGAAGTTCTTTGAGGATGTAATGAAAGCAATGGATCAAAGAGAATAGGTGGATGTTGGGGACTTGGGCTTCAAGAAGGCATTCAATAATGTGCCACAAAAAAGACACCCAGAGGATAAGGATGCTTGAAATTGGGGCATAAGATATTAGGATGCATAGAGGATTGGTTTCCCAAAAGAAAACAGAAGATTCAGATAAATGGGTGTTATCTATTGGCAGTTTGCAACAGGGGTTGATACTGGGCCCATGATATGCAAGAATAATTTAAGTAAGGGACCGAGTGCTCTGTATCAAAGCCTGTTGATGACACAAAATTGAGATATAGAGGCACACAGCACAGAAACAGGCCATTTCGGTCACAAGCCCTTGGCACCCAATTTACCCCCAATGAACCTACATCCCTGGTACATTTCAAAGAGTGGGTAGAAACTGGAGCCTCAGGAAAAAACCATGCAGACATGAGCAGAACTTGCAAACTCCTTACAGACAGCCCAGGATTTTAACCCCGGTCTCAATCGCTGGCACTCTAAAGGCAATGCGCTAACTGCTACGCTAACCATGTCGCCCATATGTACAGGAGAAAATTGTGGAAAGGATGCAGAGTCTGAAGAGAGAGAGAGACTAGTCAATGAGTGGAGAAGGGTCTGTCAGGTGGGACAAAGTTGTAAAATCTGAGGTCATTCACAGTGGAAGAAAATAATAGATCAGGTTATTTTTTTTAATGGTGAATATTTACCTTATGCTCTGATCCAGAGGGAGTTGGCAGTGATTGTGAATGAATCACAAAGGTTAATTTGCAGCTGCAAGAGGTAATGAAGAAGGGAAATGGGATGATGCGGGCCTTCACTTCCGGAGGGACTGAATTGAAGAGAGGTAGGATCTGCTGTAGCTGAACAGGGTTCAGGTGAAGCTGCACCTGGAGTTTGAGTCTCTGTATATGAAAAAGACTATACTGGATTGGAAGCGGTGGTTCATCAGGTTGATTCCATCAAAGAAAGGTTCAGCCTGTAAGGGGAGATTGAGTTGCTGGGACTATACTCACTGGAATTAAGAAGAATGAGAGGGGATCTTACAGAAAGGTAAAATTATGAAAGGGATTGATCAGATGTGGCAGGAAATTTATTTCCTCTAGTAGGGGGAGCCTAACCTCAACGTTCGGGGTAGTCAATTAAGATATAAGTGTGGATTAACTCCTTTTCTTTTAATATTCTATTTATAATTTTCTGAATTGAACAGTTATTGAGTTCAAGTTTTCTCGATCCCTTTCACACCGCCCCCACACCCCCCCCCCCACCCTGCTATACCCTCTCCACATTTAACACTTAACCAACCACAGTTACACACAACAATCAAGATGTTCACAACAAAGGTATGTGTTTGTCACGTCGTGGCAGCCACTGAGGATTAACTCCTTTTTGCAGAGAGAATTGTGTTCACTGGAATTAAGAAAAATGAGAGGGGATCTTTTCGAAATGTGCAAAATTGTCAAAGGGATAGATAACAGTGGCAGGAAAGTTTTTCTTCTGGGAGGTGAAATTCGAACAGGGAACATATCATGAAGACTTGGGGGAATTGAAGAGAGAGAGATGATGAGGATCTGCTTTTCAGAGAGTGTAGCAAATCTGTGGAATTCCCTGTCCAAGGAAGATGTGGAGACCTACTCATTAGATATATTCTTTTTATGTTATTTTTATTGTTTTATCAGAAAAACAAAACAAATGTATAATAAATTGATCGCATGAGACTATTACACATTAAAGATTATAGCACATATTATGACAATAATATAAGCATATAACAATTTACAGTACGGAAACAGGCCATATTGGTCCTTCTAGTCTGCACCGATTTATGTGAAACTCCACTAGTTCCACCTATCTACTACCATGCCCATTACCCTCCAATCCCCTCACATCCATGTACTCATTTAGCCTCCTCTTAAATGACAAAATTAACCCTGCAGCAACTACTTTTCCAGTAGATCATTCCACTAAACCACCACTCTCTGAGTGAAGAAGCATCCTCTTATATTACTGTGGTGCGCTGATAGCCAGAATCAGACACACACAAAGGTAAAGACTGTACAACAGGCTTTAATCCACAAAGACTTCCACAGAGCCAGGCTGGCTCTAGCTGTAGCAACTCTGAGTGAGGCCTCGGGAGGCCGGCGCAGGCTTATATCCCGGAGGATGATTGACACCCGACTGGGTGGATCTTGATCCATTCAGGCCGACAGATTGATAGCCAGCCAGGTGTTGTCCTGTCCCCTCACACTTCTGCAGGTACAGAGGTTGCCCCTGCAGTAGGCCGGTGGTGTACCACCACAATTACTCCTAAAAATTTCCCCCCTAACCCTTAACTTATAACCCCTTGTTCCCATCTCCCCTACCCTCAGGGGAAAGAGCCTATTCACATCTACTCTATCTATTCCCTTCATAACTTTCAAAAACTCGATCAAATCCCCTCTCAACCTTCTACGCTCCAACGAATAAAGTCCCAGTCTACTCAATCTTTCTCCGTATTCAAGATACTCCAATCCAGGCAACATTTTTGTAAACCTTCTTTGCACCCTTTCTACCTTATTTATATTTCTATAAATAATTCTATAAATTCCTAGAATTTGGCAACCAGAACTGAACACAATACTCCACACTTGGCCTCACCAATGCCTTAAACAGTCTGAACATCACCTCCCAGCTCCTATATGGAGCTATGCTATGCTACCATATGCTATGATTTATAAAGGCCAGCATACCAAAAGCCTTCTTCACTACCCTATCTACATGGGAATCCACCTTTAAGGAATGCTGAACCGTTATTCCAAGATCTCTCTGTTCCTCAGCATTCCTCAATCCCCTTCACTGCATGCGTCGTCCTATTTTGGTTATTTTTCCCAAAATGAAGCAACTCAAACTTGTCTACATTAAACTCCATCTGCTACCTTTCAGCCCACCATTCCAAACAGTCCAAATAATTCTGTAGTCCATGGAAATCCTCCTCACTATCCACAACTCCCCCTATTTCTGTATTGTCTGCATATTTATTCACCCAGTTTACCACCCTGTCATCCAAATCATTAATATAAATGACGAACAACAAAGGACCCAACACCGATTCCTGAGGCACACCGCTCGTCACTGGCCTCCATCCTGACAGACAGTTGTCCACCATTAATCTCTGGTGCCTATCTTCTAGCCACCGCTAAACCCATCTGTCTATCTCTATATTAGTCCCTAGCGATTGAACCTTCTTCACTAACCTTCCACGTGGAACTTAATCAAAAGCCTTACTACAATCCAAATACACCAGATCAACTGCTCTACCTTCATCAACCTTTCTGGTCACCTCTTCAAAAAATTCAACAAGATTTGTCAAACACGACTTTCCCCTGACAAACTGATATTGAGAGTCCCTGATCAATCCTTGCCCATCCAGATATTTATACATATTATCCCTAAGAATTCCTTCCATTAGTTTCTCCACCACCGATATCAAATGTACTAGCCTATAGTTGCTTGGCCTACACCTTGTGCCCTTTTTAATACTTGCTCTTAACTCCCAATCCAATATGAATTTGTACAAAGAGTTGCATAAAGAATAAAGAAAGAGAAAAAAGGGAAAGAAAAAAAATCGAACCTAATGACATCCAAGGTTGTAATTGATAATGAGGATCTGCTTTTCTGAGAGTGGAGAAAATCGGTGGAATTCCCTGCCCAAGGAAATTGTAGAGACCTGCTCATTAGATATATTCAAGACAGAGTTTTGCATTGTGGGGGAATCAAGGGGGTTATGGGGAACAGGTAGGTATTTGGAACTAATTCTAGGACCAGATCAGCAATAATCTTGTTGAATGGTGGAACAGGCTCAATTCTTATGTTCCTTGGTGCACCAAACATAGCAAGTATTTCACATAAAAACCTGATCCCAAGACTGAGGTCAGCTTCTCAAAAATGTGATTAAAACCATTTGAATCATTCACACCATTTGGACCTCAGTGGCAAGGTCATCATTTCATGCCCACCCTGACCTATCCTTGAGGTGAGCACTTGCTGTTGTTCATTCTGAGGACAGTCACATGGTTCTAGAGTCACATGGTAGCCAGTCCAGAAACTACATCTGCTGGAGATTGCACTTATTGCATTAGGGAAGCTAAAGGTCACTCAGCTTGCAACTATCTCACAGACCCTGCTATGACCAAGGTCATTCACAGTGGAAGAAAAATATAGTTGATCAAATTATTCTTTAAATGGTTAACGTTTGCAGCATACTGCTGTGCAGATGGACTTGGAAGTGCTTGTGCATGAATCGCCGAAGCTTGGTGTTAAGGTACAACAGGTCATTAAGAAGGTCAATGGGATGCGGGTTCATTGCTGGAGGGATTGAAATGAAGAACAGGGAGATTCTGCTGCAACTGGACAGGCTATTGGTGAGGCCGCCGCTGGAGTATTGGGTAAGGTTCTGGTCTCCTTACGTGAGAAATGTTATCCTGGCAGAAAGCGGTGCAAAGGAGGCTCATCAGGTTGAGTCTGTAGATAATGGAGGGAAAACTAGGGGTGGAGATTGAGTTGCTTGGGACTATACACGCTGGAAGAGAGAAGAATGAGAAGGAGTCTTACAGAAATATTATGAGGAAATTTGAAATCGGAAAGGGATAGGAATATATTTAGGATTGAGATGATGAGGAAGTGGTTTTCACATCAAGTAGCGAATCCGTGGAATTCTCTGCCCTGGGCAGTTTTGGAGACTTGTTCATTCGATGTAATTAAGACAGTTCAATAGATTTTTGCATTGTTGGGGAATCAGGGCTAATGGGTGAAAGGCAGGTATGTGGAACTGATCCGACATGATCTTATTGGTTGAGGGTGCAGGTATCACAGGCCAAATAGTCGACCTTTGCTCCTGCTTCATACGTACACACCTGTCATCTGGTATGTCCAGGAATTAATTGGTGCCCAGAAATATTGTTAAAGATATTTGAAGCAGGTCACAAAAAGTTGCCACACTCCCACGCTGCAGAAAATTGTAATATTCCAAGCACTGATTTGGTCAAACATACTGAGATGGCAAGAGGCATGGTCAAGGAAGATCTGAATGTCAGCACCAATGTTTTCATACCAGAAGAATCCCAGGTTCAGTCTGAACAGAGAGGAGAGGCCTCGCTGATTCAGTAGGCACAATGTCAATAAGTGGTCCACAGTCCCACAGAGGCACCAAGGCAAGATGAATTTGTGCAATGTTTCCTTTGGTCAGAAACTGCATCTCACATCCAGGTGAATGCACTTGTTGACCCTGCAGCAACTAAATGCCATTCAGTTTACAACTATCTCACTGTCCCTGTCAAAAGCCGACAGGTTCCCAAGGATATGAGTTCCTGGTGTTCAATTCCGTTTACTCAGTCAAGGCAGTCAGAAAAGATGGTTTCATTCTAATGTTCAGTTCACTGCAGATGCAGCTGTCATTCAAGTCTGGGCCGAAGTGGAGAAGCCCGCTGACACCAGACATAGTCCAGTTTGTAAGTTTTCTATTTCTCACCTGCAGAATTATCCATCTTTTTACAAAATCCATCCACTGAAGAGATTTGGATCAACAAGAGCGCTACTCTGGTGTGCCTGGTTGTGGGTGCTGATCTGAGCCAGGTCCAAATATACTGGCAGGTGAGCGGAAGGGAGAAAATGAAAGGAAATGTGACCCAACAACCGAGAGAGGAAGGGACACAAAGCACAGTGATCAGCCAATTTCAGACCAGTGTGGAGGAGTGGTACAGTGGGGCAGTGTACACTTGTTCCACCCAAGGATCTTCTTCGTCCTCGCCAGTCTCAGCACAGACACAAAGTACCAAAGGTGGGCAAAAGATCAGTGATTAGATGGACAACATCTGTGACCTTGAGTAAAAATGTTGACGTCTCCTTTCTTTGCTCGTCTGTTCCAGTCGAGATCAAAGGGCCTGAGGTCCGTCTGCTGCCGCCAACACATGACGATACCAAGAGTAGGATCACGGCCACCCTCGAGTGTGTGGTCTCTGGATTCTACCCGGACCTCATAAATGTCACCTGGGAGAAAGACAGCTCCCTGATCTCCTCCAACACCCCCACTACACGGACTGCTTTGGAGCAGGTGGGCACTTTCAGTGCCAGCCACTTCCTGACAGTGAGGACAGATGAGTGGAAGAAAGGCTCAGTCTTCAGCTGTATAGTGTCTCATCCCCCCTCCAACACCAGTATCAGCCGGGAGGTGAAAAACATGCAAGGTACGGTTCTGGGATTCACCCTAATCTTAAACACCTTTCTCTATGCCACAAACTGGGGCCAAGTTAGTTCACTGAAAGATCGATGAGGCATTGTTGTGCTTATGTGAGGGAGCTGATAACCTGAATGCATAGAACAGAAGCAAATATATTCATTGATACAATTTCACAGAAAAACATACAAAACCTACATTAAAACACAGGCCCTTCGGCCCACTAAATTGTGCCAATAATGTCCCTACCTGAGAAATGACCAGCCTTACCCATAGGTCTTTTTTCTAAGCTCCATGTACCTTTCCAAAAGTCTCTTAAAAGACCCAATTGTATCTGCCTCCACCACATCTTGTCGAACACCTCAATAGCCCAACACAGAGGAGGGCAACGCTTGGTTATGCTCAACAGCCTCTGGAGAATGGCTTCGACGCACAACTTGAAGGGACAGTGCAGGATTTTAAACTAGAAAGCAATAGCAGGATATGAGTTGCTGTGGGCAGTCGAAGTGAGGGTGAAACTGGGAAAGGAACAGAAGATTAACAGGTTCACTGATGACCTTTTGTAAAGTTCACCTGCCTTTTGCACTCTTTCGCCTTCAGTCACTCACCAAATTCATCAGTGTCTCTGATAGGCCTGGCAAGTCAGTCACTGGAGCAGAACAATAAATGCTGGTCCGATAAGCAACAGTCTCACCCGATGAAAGAAAGATGACATAATGGTGGCAAGATCAAGGTTTGGACACTAGTTTCTCAGGAACTTTGGGCAAGTCTGTCTGTCAGCACAACTGAAGGAAGAGGATGATGGCCACTTTGTGTGAGCTGGCCCTCATTGATTTTGAGCAGTTCAGGGTAACCTGGGACGTGAAGACTTGGGCCGAAGAGGAACAGGGTCAAAGGTTTATTTGGCTGACTCACTGCAGATGGGTGGAGTCAGGCTGAGTACTTGTATTTGTTCAGGTTTTTGTCAACACTGGAGAAGAGGTCCATCACGAAGTTTCAACGCTTCAATGAAACTCAGTTGGAGTCGGTTTGCATTGGCGTGATGTACATCCATCCACAGGCATGCTGTCCTTTAGTATTAGAGTCCAGGAAATCCAGGTCATGATTGCACCACCAATTAATTCCATTGAGGAAAGAGAGGGTATCTCCAGAATGTCACTCTTCCTTGTATGGAGAACAGCATCTGATCACATGGTTCACAATTTGAACAGCGTTGTGAATGTAACATTCTGCAGAAGCCCTAATTCACTATTTGTTCTCAAGTGACTGCAGCTGAGAGACCAGTCCTGATCCAATTCACAGAGTTTTGTGTTCTTTGCAAAAGGACAAACACAAGCAATGTTATGGTCCATTTGGAGATAAGATGTTATTTCTGGACTGGTGATACGCTCCACACTTTTTCCCCTAATTATTTCTGTAGAGAGTGGCCAAGAAGGGAAATAAGGGTATTCCAGGAAATTATACTCCAGTAACATCCAATCTGTGGTGGGAACCTCACCAAAAGAGACTTGAGGATAGTGTATATGTGCACATTTTGAGCATCATGGTCAGATCAACTTGGCTTTACGTGGTGTAGATCATGTCTTAATTATGTGAATGATATTTTTTGAAGAAGTAACAGAGATGGTCGATGAGGGTGGGGCACTGGATCTTGACCTCATGAATTTCAATGAGGCATTTGAGAAGGTCCCTCACAATAGACTGATCCAGAAAGATAGGATGCATTAAATCGACAGTGAATGATAGTATGGATTCAGAAGTGTCTGGCCCCTTGAAAAGTGAAGGTGGTTGTGGAAGCCCGTCACCCATGGTGTTCCAGAGGGAAAGGTCTTGGGAATCCTTTTGTTTGTGGTGTACATAAATGACCTGGATCAAAATGTACGTGTGTGGGTCAGTACATTTGGAGATGATTCTGTGGAGTTGTGGACAAAGAATATAACAGATGTAAATCAGTTACAGATATGGGCAGAGAAATGGCAGATGGAGTTTGATCCAGACAAATGTGAGTTTTTGAACTTTGGAAAGTCAGTTCATGGCAGGACTCTTCAAAGCATGGATGTGCAAAGAGATCTGGGATCCACAGCTCCTTGAAAAGTACCGAAGGTGCTGAAGAAGGGGTGTGGTCTGCTTGTCTTCTTCTGGTGGGGCATTCAGTACCAAAGTGAGCAAGACATGTGGCTGCTATATAAGTCAGGTTGGAGTCACTTGGAGAACTGCATGCAAATAGAATCATGAATGGCATTGAGAATGTAGACTGTCATTGTCTTTTCCCAAAGCTAAACATGTAACACACAAGAGAACGTGTTTAACCCGAACAAGAGCAAGTTTTAGCAAGATCTTTCACTCAGACGGTGGTTGGTGCCTGGAACAGGGATAGTGGTGGAAGCAAAAACAGAGTAACATGTTAGAGCCTTCTGAACAGACTCAGGTACATGACAGAAGGGGTGAACAACTTTACTTTTAGATGTGGTGAGGGCACTCGTGATGTAAAAGTTCCCCAGCTTGCTGTAAGAATAAAACATTGCAGAAACAGGCCATTTCGGCCACAAGCCCTTGGCACACAATTTACACCCAATGAACCCTCACCTCTGGTTTCAAACAGTGGGAAGAAACTGGATCCCCCAGGAAAAATCCACGCAGACATGAGGAGAATATGAAAACTCCATACAGACAGCCCGGGATTTTAACTCCGGTCACAATCGCTGGCGCTGTAAAGGCATTGTGCTGATTGCTATGCTAACCATGTCATCCATATATACAGGAGAAAAATTGTGGAAAGAATGCAGAGTCTGAAGAGAAAGACAGACTAATGAGTGGAGAAGGGTCTGTCAAGTTGTAAAATCTGAGATCATTCACGGTGGAAGAAAATAATAGATCAGGTTATTTTTTTTAATGGTGAATATTTACCGTATGTTCTGATCCAGAGGGAGTTGGCAATGATTGCGAATGAATCACAAAGGTTAATTTGCAGATGCAAGAGGTAATGAAGAAGGGAAATGGGATGTGGGCCTTCACTTCCGGAGGGATTGAATTGAAGAGAGGTAGGATCTGCTGGAGCTGAACAGGGTTCAGGTGAAGCTGCACCTGGAGTTTGAGTCTCCATATGTGAGAAGGAAGGATATACTGGATAGGAAGCAGTGGTTCATCAGGTTGATTCCAGCAAAGAAAGGTTCATCCTGTAAGGGGAGATTGAGTCGCTGGGAATATAGTCACTGGAATTAAGAAGAATGAGAGGTGTTAGGTAAAAACATCATGAGCTGGGAATGTAGAAGGAGTCACCCAGTGCTGGGCCGTAACAAGATGCAGTTGTAACCTTGTACTCTCAAGATAAGAGTGGGGATGACAAATTGATGTGCAGGAAACTAGCAGAGAAGGATAGCAACAGTTTATTCATTGGACAATGTCATGGTATGATAATTTACTAAGTACGTATCCTAAGGTATATAAAAAACACCACTTGCTGATAATGGCAGAATGCGCCTTCTCCAACTAACACTGTTAGTTGCAAGTGTTACAATCCGGCAATAAAGAACAAAGAACCTTGATTTTGACTCAGTCTGGTGTTTGACTCACTCATTCATGAACAAAGCAGACCTAACAGAGGGGATCATACAGAAAGGTAAAATTATGAAAGGGATAGATCAGATGTGGCAGGAAATTTATTTCCACTGATTGGGGGGGGCCCTAACCTCAAGATTCGGGAGAATGGTTTAAAGATAGAAGTGCTGATTAACTCTTTTCTTTAATATTCTATTTATAATTTTCTAGACTTAAACAATTATCCATCTTATCGATGTTAATGTTGACAATATCAACATTGATTACAGTTAAAAATTATCAATTCAATACAAGAATTTCTGAGGAGTTCAAGCTTTCTCGATCCCTTTCACACTCTCCCCCCCCCATCGCCACCTTACCCCCTCCACATTTAATACTTAACCAACCACAGTTACACACAATATTCAAGATGTTCACAACAAAGGTATGAAACATCTATCTGTGTTTGTTACGTCGTGCCAGCCACTGAGGATTAACTCCCTTTTACAGAGAGGATTGTATTCACTGGTATTAAGAAAAATGAGAGGGGATCTTATAGAAATGTGCAAAATTCTAAAAGAGATAGATAACAGAGATAGATAAGTTCCTGCTCTGGCAGGTGAAATTAGAACAAGGAACATCTCATGAAGACTTGGGGGAATATATTTAGGAGAGAGATGATGAGGATCTGCTTTTCAGAGAGTGTCGAGAGTGGAATTCCCTGCCCAAGGAAGTTGTGAAGATCTACTCATAAGATATATTGTCTTTTTAAATTTATTTTTATTGTTTTGTCAGAAAAAACAAATATATAATAAATCCATTGCTTGAGACTATTACACATTTGAGGTTAAAGCATATATTATGACAATAATACTTACTCTTAACTCCCAGTCCAATATGTATTTGTACAAAGAGTTGCATAAAAAGTAAAGAAAGAGAAAAAAAGGAAAGAAAAAATCAAACTCAATGCCATCCAAGGTTGTAATTGATAATGAGGATCTGCTTTTCCTAGAGCACAGAAAATCGGTGGAATTCTCTGCCCAAGGAAGTTGTAGAGACCTGCTCATTAGATATATTCAAGACAGAGTTTTGCATTGTGGGGGAATCAAGGGGGTTATGGGGAACAGGCAGGTATTTGGAACTAATTCCAGGTCCAGATCACCCATAATCTTGTTGAATAGTGAACAGGCTCAATTTCTTTATATCAGGAGGACAGGACAGCAAGGGGGAGAGTTATGCTGTAGGTTAGAACACGTGTACAGTACTGAGCAGTTTGGATACCACAACCAGGACAGGAAATTCCAGCTGGACAGACCTGGACCCTCACGGGTAAATTACAAGGTGAGATAGTTAAATGATGGTGTATTCTCTGAAATCTGGAAAGCTGAAGGAAGACACATTCAATGTTTTCAGGATGTTAAAGGAAAATGACAGAGATAATTAGAAGACATTATTTTTTTTTGTTTCATTGATTTCGTGTATTTTTTATTGTTCTGTGCACCAAGATGCAGTTTAAAAACTGTTTTGCATGCTATCCAGGCATAGCAAAAGGTCGCCACTCTCTCGTTCCATTTATGGTTCCGGAATTCGCTGAAAACCATATGGTAAAAACAAAGTTAATGGAGTAATCATAATGAGTGTCCACTGGGATTCTGTCATTCAACAATACAGGCAAATCAAAATTTTGTTCAGCAGCGTCCTGCCTTTCTAGGAGCCGGCTCGTCATCGGCTGCTGGATGGGAAGTGATTCAAACAGCCACTCGGTGTTATCAGTTATAGACCGAGTAAGCGCAGTTTCCAAAACCACAGTTACTGTCCTGGCTCTGTTACCCTCCCAGGTAATTTTGTAATTCAAGTCATTCAACAGGCTGTGTCTTCAGAATTCCATAAGCTTCCATGGTACTTCAGAAGCTGCACTTGTCGTGAATGCAAACCTGCTTCCAGAAAGTACCTCCAGGGACCCCTGGAATATGCCAATGAATTGTAGGTTGAAATAACAGAGAACAAACTCCATATCCTTTGAAATAGCTGCTTCTTCATGTGGAGAATGCCTGCCCTGCTTTTGGAGAAGATATTGTGCTTCATTCAGCAATGAGTGGGAACAGTGACTGGGCCAAAGTTCCACCTTGAACTTGCTCATGTTTTTTCATCGCTCTAAGGTTCAGAACTTTGTCTGAACAGAGAACTCCATCCTCCAAAAAAAGTGAATGTCAGTCCTGCAACTTTTTTCTCACTTTAATGCAATTCAGGTCTCACATTTGTCCCTCAGACATTTTGGAGGGAAGAGTTTTACAGATATGTTCACACCGTTTTACAAGGACGCAATCGATGCTAGATCCAAAGGTTATTTTCACACTGAGATTCTGGAATTTTTGCTGACCCAAGGTTTTAATGGTAAAGTCAGATAACACAATTGGTTCCAGATCATCCACAACCTCATGAAATGGCTCATGTCCTCTTGCTGTCTTCATTTTATTGAGACGTTGTTGGTCTTCATGAAACATATGTGGGAAACTAACTTTCCTGCTTTCTTGATCACTGCAGAAGCCTGCACTGAATTGATAGGAGAGGAAGGAAAGGAAGAACCAGGAGAGTTGGATGGAGATGACAACGTGCTTACAGTTGCTGCCTTCGCCATTCTGTTCATTATCAGTTTCCTCTACAGCACCTTTGTCACTGTGGTCAAGGTAACCAAATGACCAATATCAGAGATAACCCATGAAGCCCAGCTTCCATTTCTCACTACATTGTGTTCTCGGATTTTCGAATCCCAACTATAGCACAATCAACAGCGGATGCAGTCGGGGGGCCTGCACAACCCTGGGACATTACTGGGCTTTGACATAGCAAATGTGACAGAACGTTGCTGAGTGTTTGGGACAATGATCCTGGGCTCCAGCATTGAAATCAAACAAGAGTTGTGTTCATGTGAACAAGGAAGATCTCTGCTCCGAAAACCTGAGCCCGAGGGCAGATCTCACTTCAGACCCCAACTGGGCTTCAGACTGCTGCTCCTTTAGGGACCTCCTCAGAGAATGTTGAGAGACCACCTGTCCGTGAGGAACCATCTCCTAGAAGAAAAATAGACCATTTTCCCATGGGATCCATTATCTGCAAGTGTGACAGACCCCTTAACCAGGAGGGTCCTAGAAAAGGGGGGAACCACCCGTCTCGGAGGGTCCGTCTCCTCGAATAAGGACAGTCCCCTTTATTTATTTTACCCATCCTTCCAGGTCATGGTCTGTGCTGCCTCTTACAAAACACAATATCTCACTTCTCTGTCCACATTCCAGGTACAGCAATGACCAACGGATACACGCACCACCTTCCGTCAGGAAATCCCGGTGAAGCTGCTGATGTTCCGAAATGGATTCTCCCTCTCATTCCCTCAGCAATCCTAGGCTACTGCACTGCAACGCTCATTTCAGGAAATAAACCTTTCTATGCACTGGGGATCCTGGAAAAGAATTGGGTTGGGAGAGGGAGGGAGGGACAGGAGGGGTCATAGCAGTGGGAAAATGTCAGGGTGTGTGACAGTGGATGGGTGGGGAGAGGCAGGCAGGTTTAATTTTTGGGAATGCAAGTGGGGCCAGTGACAATGAAGAGGGCAGAGGGAGAGGGTGTATTGATATTGTGGAGCAGGAAAGTGATCTGGGGACAGGAGAGGAGTTTGAAGCAACGTGGTGGAGGGTGGGTCAGTGCTTGGGGTCTTGGTATGTCGACTTTTGTAAATAAGTTGTTGTTGAAATCATTGCCTGTGGCTTATTTTTCAGTTTTTTGCTGGAGTGTATGTTTTGATTTAAAATCAGATATATTAAAAAATGGATGATTAAAGTGAAAAAAAAATACCTGTCCCATCTTAATTCCCTCACCACATCTGGGAGTTAGTTCACCTACCACCATTTCCAGCTAGCAAGTGGACACCCCCCAGAACAAATATCACAGAGATTTGCAGCTTGTAATGTTTGAATGTCATCACATTCTCACTGCTCACATTCATAAGGGATTTCCCACAGTGGAAACATCGGGGCATTGCATCCCAAGAAGGACGCTGAGGAGAGCACGACAATGCATGGACAGCGTCAGGATTAATAGCAACCAAGAATAGAGCAGGACATCACACATATGTGGGTAATAAACACCAGCATCTGATGCAAGTGAACTAAGTCCAAGGGGCAGGCATTTTGGAAATGAATGCACCAGGATGAGATACGGGAAGAATACACCTAGTCATGGGGTCACCTCTGAAATTGCAGATAACAGGAAACAGCAGACCCCGGCCTAGGGCCAGATGGCACAGTTAATTATGAAGACACAAGTTACTTTATTGGCACATGCCCTGAAGTGCACTGAGAAAGCTTTTTTTGCAAACAGTCCAGCTGGTCATTTCGTAGATTGTACAGCAAGTAAAACACAGTATAAGAGCAACGTTACAGATAGAGATCAGTTAGCACAGGGCAAGGCAACATGATTTTAATGATGTGAATATAATTAATCTCCTCATCCAACGTCATGAGGGACATATGTTTTATCTTGGAGAATGGTCTGATTCCCATGTATGAGAAACAATTCATACAAGAATATCAGTTATTTTAGAAAATGAAGAGGATCAAATTCACAATGTGACCCCAGACAAATGCCCATGGTTCATAATTTATACCTGGATAAGATTTGAGAGACTGCACCAAAAATAACCTATTGGGAGAGAATCTCAGTCCCCAAAACCCAAAGTGCAGAGCAGGTGGGTGTGGATTATGGCCTGAACTCAGATCCTGGGGGAATAAATCACAGGAACAAACAAAGGGTGAATCTGACCTTGGAACAGGACTTGGTGGAGATGACCTGCCCCATGGGTAAACCATCCACAGCCAGTTATACAGATGAAAACAATTTGTCCATCCTGTTTCCATGGAAACAATGAAACAGTCATTAAATTACATAACAATGAATTAATTACATTGCAATTTAGATCAGGAATCAATCCCAATCCAATGGGATAGATCTATTAAATTTAAACATAAGGACAGCACGGAAACAGGCACTTCCGGTACCCCTTATGTTATTGCTAAACATCCACATGTTTTGAAGGGTGCAAGTAAACCAGAGGACCCGGAGGAACCCCACAAAGATGTGGGGTGAACATACAAACTCCTGACGGACAGTGCCGGAGTCAAACCAGGCCACTGGTGCCACAATAGAGTTGAGCTAATCACTCCGCCGACCATTCCGCCCCAACATAGAAGAAAACATCGAGGTGGATCAGTCATATCACAGTATAAAAATGCGTGACATTTATTTCTTCATTCATAAGATGTGGAGAGGTCCAGTATTTGTTTCCATCCCTAATGGCTCTTGAACTGGGTGGCTCACTGTGCCAGTTCACAGCAAACGATCAGCTACTGCACTGCGGTGTCTGGAGTCATGTACAGATCAGGCCAGGTAAAGTCAGCAGATAATCGTCACTGAAGCCTGTCAGTGTCAGATTTAAAATCCAATTTCTTTTAAAATGTCAAAACCACTGACACAGGCCCTTCATTCCACACATTTAATGGAATGAACTTTGACCTCCCAGCTGCTGTTTGACTGGAACTTGTGCCCAAATCATGCAGTTTCTTTATGACATCCAGTAAATTAAAAATCATGTTGGTGTATCTGCCATTCTACGCCTTCATTCCCTCCACTTCCTCGTGCTCCCTCTTTCTCTCTCCTGATCCATGCACTCAGCTCCCCTCTGCCTTCCACTTCAAATCACTCCTTTTTGTACGTTTCCTCCGTTTTTTTCCTGGTTAATAATAGATTTCTCCCCAATGTCCTCCCTCTCACTCCCCACCCCTCCCCACCTTGTGCACCTATGACACTTTGTCAACTTCCTTCCATCTTTCACAGCAGCGTGGTGTCAGCAGCCAACAAACAACACCTGTCACTGAGCAACCAGACTCCCTCCCACCCTCATAATTTAGCCATCGACAAACCCAGGAAGTGGAACAAAGAAGGACCTTACCAGGCTACTGGCCTCTGCTCCTCTCCACAAGTATCAGCTCTGAACATTGACCTGCCATCTCCTCTCCCACTGTGCATAAGAACGGCTAATCTTCCGGTGTATTTTAAAGACATCCTTGCTCACAAATATGGCCTCAAATTCTGTTTCCTGTTTTTGTGTTTCAGCTCCTCTCAGCCAATGAATCAGACACTCTGTTTGTACAAAGTGGAGCCAAGTTGTGAAAATCAACTTCTGCCCAGTCCACAGTGGGGAGGGAGGGAGGAGGGAGGCAGTAAATTGGAGGAATTGGTGTTTTTCCATGCAGGTGGAATTTCACAAAGCAGGGATATTGTCACCAGGGTGTTTCACATGATGGGGATATTCCCAGTTGGAGGTTCAAAGGGCAGATAGAATTCACAGAGTAGGCGCAGAGCACTGCAGCAGTTAGTGCTGCTGTGGCACAGTTTCAGTGACCAAGAGACTTTGAATTTTTCTCCACACATTCTCCACGTGATGTTATTGTTTTCCTGGATGCTGAAGGATCTTCACACATGAGAACTGGAGCAGGATCAGGCCATCCAGCCCGTCGAGAATGCTCTGCCATTTACATATATCATGGCTGATCAGGCATGGACTTCACTTTCCAACTTACCCCAGGACCCTTTATTCCCCAACTGTGCAGAATTGATCTCCAAGATATGCTGGTGGGCTCATTGGTGATAGAAAATTGATGCCAATTCAGATAAATGCCAGAGCAGTGAGGGGTTGTTGGAGAGTGGGAGAGAGAACAGTGAACGGGAAATAGAAGGGAGAAAGCAACAGAAAGGAATGATCTGTGAATCACCACCGACTTGACAGGTCGAGTCATCCAGTCCTCTGCAAAATCAAATATTTCTAGCATGGAATTTCACAGCATGCGAGTGTACTGAGATGGCGTTGGACAGGGGAGGATTATTCTCAGGATGGAGTCTCACGGGGGTGAGATTATTCCCAAGACGATGTGTCATAGGATTGGAATTTTCCAGGATGGAGATTCTCAAAGAAGGGACCGTCCCAGGATTGAGTTGCAGTGGCTGATGCAGTCATCTGGATTCAGATATGACCCTGAGTGCGAATTGGGTGGAATCTGCATGTGACTGTGTGAGGGTTAACCAGTTGCCCCGATTTCCTCCCACATAAACCAGAGACCTGCTGCCAGCTAATTTGATTCTGTACATTATATCTTGAACCAAGAAGAATCAGTGAAGGATGATGGGCAACTGAGAGGGAATTTAGATGAATTAAGAGGGGCAACGTGACTGTTCCAAATGATTCGAAGGATGACATTGAATTGATGTACCAAACATACCTTTCTATTCCAAAATATGCAAATCAAATCGTTCACCCTAGAATTTCACAAGCAAGACAGAGTCATGGAGCTTTAAAGCACTGAAACAGACTTCAATGCCCAATTTAGCCCTGCCGACCCAATTGTCTGCCCCATTTATTCCAATGTTCCTATATTCAGCCATATCCATCAAAGAATTTCTTGTCCACACACTTTCTGAGAACCATATATGTCAGCATATAAGACGAGTCATGTATCAGATAACCCCCAGTATTTCCACCTAAAATGTTGGTGTCGAGGTAGCATACAAGACAACTTCAAGTCTGGCACTTTCCACTGAGGGCTTATTGCCCAATAGTCCTTGACCAAACATACCACTGACCAGAGGAGTAATGCTGAAACAATATTTTAAAAGCATATTACCCAGCAAAGGTTTAAATTTTATTAACATATTTTAAAAGAAACCACCATTGTCTCCTTTAACAGGATGTTTTAAGTCAATGGTAGTCAGACTGGGCGAATGGATCGTCAGTTGTTGCTAACAGCCACTGGTTAATGCTGTTCACTTCATTTTTCTGTGCTGTTGTAAGGTTTGTTTGGCAGGTTTATTATATTTTTATTGTTTAAATATATCTTTACTATTAATCCAGCTTCTCAAACACAAGGTTCAGGAAAAAATTATTTACTGGTAGGACGGTAGGAGTTTTAAGGTTCAGATATTATTCTTGGTGCACAAGATGACCCCTGGTTTTGGCGTGACATTTTTAAGATTCAATTACCATCTTATATGCCAACATATATGGATATTTTAAATTTTACAATGGTACGCACCTCTACCACTTCCACTGGCAACACGTTCCAAATGCACAGCAAGAAAGTTGTTCTTCAGGTACGTTTAAAATCTTTCCTCAGAAGTCGTCCCTCCCCCATGTAAAAAAGACTGTGTGTCGCACTGCCAAAGGCAGAGCTACTGAAATAAATGCTGTCTGCACCAAGCAAGTAAACCAGTAACTGCCGTTTATTCAAACCACGCAGCTTCCTTTTTCAGGGAGGAGACAGGCTCACAGGAGTGATGTCATCATACTGCTGTGAGGCTTGGCCGTTCCCCGACAATGCGCTGCTGCAGCCTGGAACCTCTGCGCGGTGGGGGGTGGGGGGAAAGCCCTGTGCCCTGCTGCTCTGGCTGTTCACTACAGCAACCCAGCCCACTACACACACTGTCCCCCCCCCCCCCACCCCCACACCTCTTTGGGTGAGGTTTGGGAGATTGTCTTTGGCAGGTGTACCCAGAGCCATAGTGTAGAGGCAGGGAAAGGCTCTGAACAGTCCAAGTGGGCTTTCTTGTAAACATGTCGTGCCTGCCTTCAATTTCTAGAGCATATACACCCCCCTCCCTTCTCAGTATCTTGAAAGGCCTTTGTAAGGGCACTGCAGGGAGGTACCTGGTTTGCCGTGTCTTACAAAGACAATATCCGTGCCTTTGAGTTCTTGTGGGACGTGGCTGGTTGGCGTCCCGTGGGTGGTGGTAGGATGCAGACATGGGTAGGTGCTGTGGTTCCTCAGCCGCTGTAGGACGTCCAGGGTATTCGGTGGTGGTACCGTGGAGCTGAAATGGGCGTCGCCTGGGATTGAGAGCGGTGCGCTGTAGACCATTTCCGCCGCACTGTGCGGATGCCCAGCAGGACCCATGGGAGTTCATCCATCCAGTTGGGCCCATGCAGCTGTCATTTGATGGCTGCTTTTAGGTGGCGGTGAAACAGCTCTACCAGCCCATTGGATTGGGGTTGATAGGCAGTTATGTGGTATAGCTCGCTGCCGCAGAATTTGGCCATTGTCGCCCTGAGGTAAACTGGGCTCCCTGGTCCAAAGTTATGTGGGAAGGGACACCAAAATGAGCAACCCACTGTGAGGTAATGGCCCTCACAGAGGTCTCCGTGTCACAGTCCGACAAGGGCACCGTCTCTGGCCAGCGTGTAAAGCGGTCAACCACGATGAAAAGGTACTTCATCACCTGGCTGATGGGAAGGGGCCCTACAATGTCCACGTGCATGTGGTCAAACCTGTCCACCTCAGGCAGGAAACGTTGCATTGGGCCTTTAGTGTGCTGATGGACTTTGGCTCACTGGCATTGTACACAGGTTTTTGCCCAAAGGGAAACTTCGTGCCGATGCCCATGCCATACAAACCTGTCCGATATGAGGCACACTGTTGACTGGATGGAAGGATGAGAGAGTCCATGTACTTGATTGAATACTTGCTGTCTCCAGGTTGCGGGCAAGATTGACCTAGGGTAGCCTGTAGACATATCACACAGGAATGTTGGGCCTCCTGGGTCCAGTGCAAACTCTTCAATTTGTAGGCTGGTGATGGCGGTATGGTATGTCTATGCCTCAGCATCTTCAGTCTGGTCCCTGGCGAGCTGAGCTGTGTCGATGCACCTGTCACCTTGAAAATTGTTGGCCTGGACAGTGCATCAGGTACCAAGTCGGACTTCCCCGCTACGTGGCGGATGTCCATTGTAGATTCAGAGATGTATGAAAAGTATGAAAGATGTATGAAAGGCCTCACCGACCAGGGGTTCCAGACTTTACCCAGCAGCTTGTGGTCCCTGTAGGCCGTCAACACTCGGTCTTTGAGGATGCACCAGAAATGGCGTATGGCCAGGTACATTGCCAGCAGTTCGTGATCAAAAGCACTGTACTTCAACTCGGGTGGTCGGATGTGTTTGCTGAAGAAAGCGAGTAGCCACCACTGGTGATCCACCCACTGTTGCAGCATGTGGTGCCCTGTGGTGCAGCAAGCAGAAACAAAACACAGAAAAGGCTTCACTACAGGCTTTAATCCAGCACACGATCTGTTCTCGCTGTTGCCATCAGGAAAGACGTACACGTGCCACAAGACTTGCACCACCAGGTTCAGGAACAGCCGCTACCGCTCCACCATCAGACTCCCCAATGACAAACTCAATCAGAGACTCATTTAAGGATTGTACACACCTTATTTATGCACTTCCAGTTATTGATAATTCTACCATGCCTGCAGGAAAAAGAAATCTCAGGGTTGTATGTGATGTCATGTGTGTACTCTCTGACAATAAATCTGAAATCTGAATCACCGTGGGCCTCTCCGTAATCAGTAGGAGGAAGGGGGAACAGGTAGGGATTAAATTTATAGGAAGCTGCAGAAGTAATGGGATTGTCACAGTGGGAGACATTAATCTCACCATTATTGACTGGGACGTGCTTAGCACCAGAGGTCTAGGTGGGGCAGAATTTGTTACGTGACTGTGGGAGAGTTTCATTAACAAGTGTGTGGATAGCCCAACCAGAAAGAGGGTCATACTGGTGTGGTGCACTGAGGTAGCAGCAAGCAAGCACAAAACTCGAAAGATTGGAGGAAAGGCATTATTCCAGTAAAAGTCTGAACACAGTTCAAGGCTTCTGGCTCAGGGAGGGACCAGCTCAGTTTATAGTCAAGTAAGCTGATTGACAGCTGGCCAGGTGGAGTCAGCCCCCAGGAGGTCTATTCAGGTCAGCCAGCTGATTGACAGCCAGCCAGGTGGCCTGGGGGAATGCATGTGGAACGATGCCGGGTGATATTTACAAATTTAGACATCGGAGTCTCTGGAACCGTGGTTCCTGGTCAAAAGTCGGCGAGCATGTGGATGTTGCCGGAGGCTGGCTGGGTTGAGCGTAACCGTGGCAGGCGTCTGTGTGGGCAGCGTGGTGTCTATTTGCACGTCTGTCAACAGGGGGTGGCGAGGTAGGTGTGGTCCAACTGGAGTGGGGTTCGCTGGAGGGGCGCAGGGAGTGGTTTGGCTCCTAGATAGGCCAAGACTACCCAGAGTGGTGTGCTTGGGTCAGGTAATCATGATGTCATGATGCTGGGGTGGGGGGGGGGGGTTTGGGGCCCCCGCTGGTGCCAGATCCCTGGTCAAGATGGTGTCCTCATGGCCAATGGGGTACCTAATATAGGCGTAAGTGTAGTTGATGTGGATGAGGAGCACCTGCTCGAGCACCGGTCGCGGAGATGTGAGCCTAGCTGGGAATGAGATTCCAGTCACTGATTTCCTGGGGAATGAGAAAAGGAGCTCGTGAGGGGTCTGTGCACAAGAGCGACCTAATGCCATGGAGGGCCTCTTGCCAGTAATCAATAGAGCAGCCTTTGGACCACAGGGCCAGGAGGACTGCCTTACAGATCACCCCGTTGTGACGTTTCACCCTTGGGTTATAACTAGTTGTATGACGAGTCACAATTTCTCACGATACTAGATGCTGGCGTAGCTCCTCACTCATGAAGCCAGACCCCTGATTAGCGTAGATGAATGTCGGGTGTCTGAACATTGTGATTAGCTACGTCAGAGCCCTGATAATGGTGGCTGTAGAGGTGTCAGGGCAAGGGATGGCAAAGGGAAAACAGGAGTATTCGTCTACGACCGCAAAGAAGTAGACACTGTTGTTCGTGGAAGGGGGCCCTTGAAGTCGAGGCTCAGCCGTTCGAAGGGCTGAGTGGCCTTGATGACGTGGGCCTGTGGCAGGCAGAATCAGTGCCGTTTGCACTTTGCACAGACCCCGCATGACTCAGTCATGGACTAGACCTCTTGTGCGGTGAAGGGGAGGTTCTGGGACGATGAAATGGTACAGGCACGTGACACCCGGGTGACAAAGGGTATCGTGCAGCGCCTACAGTTGGTCAGATTGTACCACGGTGGAGGTCCGGGGCAGAGCGTTGGGGAGTCGGTGAACTTTGCTGATCTGTATTGGATGTCGTAGCTGAGCGTGGCCAGATCGACTCTCCAGCGCAATATCTTATCATTTTTGATCTTGCCCTTATGGGTGGTACTGAACATGAAAGTTACTGCGCGCTGGTCGGTGAGGAAAGGTGAACCTCCTGCCTGCCAGGTAGTAGCACCAGTGGCGGACTGCTTCCACTTCTTTTCAATGGTGGAGTGTCTGAGCTCAGAACCACGGAGGGTCCTGCCGAAAAAGGCTACAGTCGCCCCCGACTTGGTTAAGGGTAGCTGCGTGAGGGCAACATCAGAGGCGTCGCATTCCACCTGGAATGGGGTGTCCTCATCCACAACATGCATCGTGGCATCAGCGATGTCCTGCCTGATTTGGACAAATGCTTCTTGTGACTCGGGGGGTGCGGTGAGGAAAAGTGATGGCTTGGGTCAGTGGGGATCCACTAGGAGTAATAGAAGAAAAGTCCAAAGCACCTGTGGAGGGCCTTGAGTGTGTGGGGAAGGGGCATTTCCATTAGTGGGCACATGCATTCTGGATCAGGACTGACGACACCATGTTCCATGATGTATCCTAGGATGACGAGGCGGGTGGTGCTGAACACGCACTTCTCTTTGTTGTAAATGAAGTTAAGCTCCTCGGCCGTCCGGAGAAATCTCTCCAGATTGTCAACGTGGTCCTGGTGGTCGTGGCTGCAGATGGTGACATAGTCCAAGTACGGGATGGTCTCTCTGAGGTTGTGCCGGTCTACCGTGAGGTCCATCTCCTGCTGGAAAACAGAGACCCCAAACGGCACCCAACAGAACAGCTCAAGGCCCCCATCTGCCTCAATGGCAGTGTATGGCTTATCCCATGTATGGATAGGGAGCTGGTGGTAGGCTGACTTTAGGTCAATTGTCAATAAACCAAAGAGCGGGCTATCTCGATGACCATGTCGGCTATTCAGGGTAGGGGGTAGGCGTCTAGTTGGGTGTACCGGTTTATGGTCTGGCTATAATCGATGACCATCCTCAGTTTGCTATCCTCTTTTACAACTAGGACTTGGGCTCTCCATGGGCTGGTGCTGGGCTCCAGGATATCTTCTGCCAGAAGCCGCCTCACTTCTGCCTTAAAGGTTGCCCAGTCAGCTGCACAATAGAGCCCATTCATGGCAGCTCAGGGCTTGCAATCTGACATAAGGTAGTTGAACAGAATGGGAGGGGTTACTTGTAACTTGGAGAGGCCGTAGGTGGATTGGGGGCAGTCGCACGGGGTGCATGCTGTTGACTGTGAGCCGGGGGGGGGGGGGCATTCGAAGTCCAGCCCAAAGAGGACTGGGGCACAGAGCTTGGGTGGGGTGGGGTGGGAGCCTGAAATCTTGGTAAGTTCCCCTCCCCCCCCTGCAACCCAACTGTCAAATCCACTGAGCAGTGCCTGAAGGCTGTGAGAGAGTGGTCTTGGACTGCGATAGAAAAGTTGGTGGGCTAGATTTGGAGCTTTAGTGTCCGGGCCACATTCGGGTGCACGATGCTCTCAGTCCTTCCGCTATCGGATAGGCATTTTGTTATCTTCCCATTGACAGCGATCTCCATCATTGCTCCTCGATGGATAAGGTGAGTAGCGGCCAGCGGCTTCTTTCTGGGCATGGGGTGCGGATGCTGCTCAATCGGGTGTGCGCCCATGTTGACCACATCGTCCCGACACACGTGGCGTCAACGTGGAAAGGCGACAGGACCAGCTGTGAAGTTGGAGGTGACGTCACCTGAACGAGCGGAAGTGACATCTTCGATGAGGCTCAAGTCGTGCAGAAGAAGATGGCGGCGCCGGGGGTGAGCGCACGGCAGCAGTGCCAGTCGGTGGGTGGGCCAGAAGTGACGTCAGCGGTGTGGGCGGAAGTGGCAGGGTGAGTGATGGCGTTGCCCGGTGCTCACACGTGGCGATGTTCGGGAGGGCCGCTGCGCTCCCGACGGGCCTGGAAAGGCACGCTTGGGCGAAGTGACGTTTCTTCCCGCATGGAGAGCAGTACGAGTTCCTTGCTGGGCAGCCTTTGTGGAATCACCTGTCTGACCCACACCAGAACCCGGCAGCAGCGATAGTCTCCTCCAGGTAAAGCCCTTCAGCGACAGCGGTCGTCTGCATCTGCCAGACCAGAGGTTGGGGGAGTTGGGCATAGAAGGCCTAAGCATGATGAGCTGCAGCCTCCAGGGAGCGGACTACCTCCATTGTCCTGGCAAGTGAGGCGATGTTTTCATCCAACAGCTTCTGTTGGGCGCTCCTCGAGCGCAGCCCTCGCACACAGGTGTCCTGGATCAGTCGTTCCCCTTCCCCTTCTGTCATCCCGTCTCGGCCAGGTACGTGTGAGCTATCACCCACAGGGCCCCCATTTAGGCATCGGCCTTCTCACCTGGCTGCTAAGACCTGATGCTGAGCAGATACCGGCCGTAGACACATTTGTCTGGGGCTTGTACACTATCTCCAGGACAGCCATCGCAGGTTCGTTGTCTGCACAGTCCTTGATGGCCTGGAAAGTTCGTAGGCCCTGCTTGGTGTGGAGCATCATGAGCCATTTCTGGTTTGTGGGTGAGTTAGGAAGATCGCCTCATTCGCATGCCTCCAGATCTCGAAGCGTGCCTGGTGTTGAGGGTCGATCTCTCGGCTCCCGATCGTCAACTTCTCCATGGTCACTCTTTAAAAGTTTTATTGGAATACATTGTGGAGCACTGAGGCAGCGGCAAGAAAGTACAAAACTCTAAAGACTGGACAACAGGTTTTATTCCAGCAAAAGTCTGAACATCATGCCTTGGTGGCTCCCCGTGTGACTGGCTCAGGAGGGTCCAGCTCTGGTCTATATTCGGGTTGGCTAATTGACAGCCAGCCAGGTGGAGTCAGCCCCCTTAGGTGGTCTTCCTGCAGGTACAGAGATCACCCCCTGCAGTAGGCTAGTGGTCGTATCACCACAACTCAACCTTGTATTGGCAAATGAGCTCGGCCAGGTGATCAGAGTTCCAATGGGATAACATTTTGGGAAGCGTGATCAGTCTTCTTAACGTTCAAAGCAGTTATGGGCAAAGGAAAGCTTGGAGCTTGACGAAGGACTGAGCACAAATGATTAGTTATGTTTAGCTTCTTGTAGATCTGCAACGGGTCAGGCCTTCTGAATCAGTCTGCCATTATGGTGCAGTCATAAACGTGGCGTTGGTTACTCAATTCTTACTTGGAGGCTTCAGGTTCAGACTCTGACACCATGTTTGTTGATGCATCGAATAACCATACTGCAAAAGTGGCAACCTCTGATGAATGTTTTACAGTTAAATTCAACAATACAATGGATAACAAGCCCCTGGAAATGGCGTCCGCCACCAACCTTTTTTAACTAGCGCAGGTGCAGACGGCCAATACTGAGTAAATATTTGGGAAATGGAAGTCTCCCATAAAAACAACCCTGTAATTTCTGCAACATTCCAAGTTCTCCCTGCTTCTCTGTTCCGCAGGATCTTGGGGACCATTTGAGAACCTATAGACTACTCCCAGAACACTGATTCCTCCCTTTCTCTTTCTGACTTCCACTCACACTGACTCAGGAGACACTCCTTCTCCAGAGCCCTCCCTTTCCATAGCCGTGATGCTATCCCTGACCTGTTTTCCTATCTACCACCCACCCCTACTCTTACCTTCCATCCTATCCCTTGCGTCATCTAAATCTCTGTAACAGCCAAAACATCACATGCTCTAATCCATGCTCTAAATAAATTGGTTTCCTTTATTCCTAATATTCCTGTGGTGCGACCACTGTATTGTTTATATTTTATGGCCCACCTCTGAACCTGTGATTCCTCCCTCCTGGAAACCTCTATAAAGGCTGATCTGCCCAAACTCCTCCCTCAGAACCTGCCTTGGAACCGGGCTAGAAACATGTGAGGTGTGTTGATGTCTTAAGGTAATTAAGGCATATTAATCCTAACGATAGCGCTACAACTCCCTGGACACATTTGAAACACTCCAACTGACGACATTTCTGCTCCTCCCCTGCCTGTCCTTCCTCACATACCCACAGTACATTTCATCATCCTTTCCATCTGGCCCCAATTCAGATTATGGGGCAATAAATCACAGGAACAAATGATGGGTGAACATGACCTTGGACCAGGTCTTGGTGGAGAAGACCTTCCCCATGTGTAAACAAGCCTCAGGGAATTGATCCACAGCCATTTATACAAATGAAAACAAATTCTCCATCCACTTTCCATGGAAACAAGTCAACACCACCATGCAACAATCGAAGGTAATAGAAGGTGAAACAGTCATTAAATTACATAACAATGAATTAATTACATTGCAATTTTGATCAGAAATCAATCCCAATCTAGTGAGATTTACCTAATAAATTTAAATATACACACAGCACGGTTACAGGCCCTTCCAGCGCATGAGCCCATACACTCCATTTGCATCCCATCAACCCTTTAGAAGGGAGACAGGTCACCAGAGCACCCAGAGGAAACCCTTGCAGACATAGGGAGAATGTACAGGCTCCTTACAGACAGTACTGGATTTGAACCTGGGCTGCTGGTGCCATAACAGAGTTGGACTTAATGCTACACTGACTGTGCCAACCCAACACAGCAGTCAACATAGTGATGGTAGTATAAGTCACAATGGTATAAAAATGTATGCCACTTATTTCTTCATTTTTTTTTTTTTTTAATTTTTTATTTTTCACACCATAAATCACAATAGCCATGATATACACTTTTTCTTTTCCACACATTTACAGTGACTTTTTCTCCCTCCCCCCTCCCTCCTCCCAAGCCACCACCCCACCCCCCCCCCCCCTCTCATCCATTTTAGGTATACAATCTAGGTTGCATTAATTCAGTTAGACAATGTTGTCATTCAACAAAAATACACCAGAAATTCTACTGAGTCCATTCTTTTCTTCTCCTTCCATCAACTTAGGTAATGTTTGTTCCCGGTAGGTTTTCGCTATTGTATTTAATGTAAGGCTCCCATACTTGTTCGAATATTTCAATATTATTTCTTAAACTATATGTTATTTTTTCTAATGGAATACATTTATTCATTTCTATATACCATTGTTGTATTTTCAAATTATCTTCCATTTTCCAGGTTGACATAATACATTTTTTTGCTACGGCTAGGGCTATCTTGACAAATCTTTTTTGTGCATCTTCCAAGTCAATTCCAAATTCTTTATTTTTTATGTTACTTAGGAGAAAGATCTCTGGATTCTTTGGTATTTGTTTTCTGTTATTTTATTTAATATCTGATTGAGATCATCCCAAAATTTTTCTACTCTCTCACATGTCCAGATTGCATGAATTGTTGTTCCCCTTTCTTTTTTACATCGAAAACATCTATCAGATACTGTTGGGTCCCATTTATTTAACTTTTGCGGTGTAATGTATAGTCTGTGTAACCAATTATATTGTATCATACGCAGCCTCGTATTTATTGTATTTCTCATCGTTCCAGAGCATAACTTCTCCCATGTTTCCTTTTTTATCTTTATATTTAAATCTTGTTCCCATTTTTGTTTAGTGTTACCATTTGTTTCCTCATTCTCCTTTTCTTGCAGTTTAATATACATATTTTTTATAAATCTTTTGATTAACATTGTATCTGTAATCACATATTCAAGGTTACTTCCCTCTGGTAAACTCAAGTTGCTTCCTAATTTATCTTTCAAGTAGGATCTCAGTTGGTAATATGCCAGCGCTGTATCTCCAGTTATATTGTACTTATCTCTCATTTGTTCAAAGGATAAGAATCTACTTCCTGAAAAACAATTTTCTATTCTTTTAATCCCTTTTTTTTCCCATTTTCTAAAGGAAAGGTTGTCTATTGTAAAAGGGAGTAGCTTATTTTGCGTCAATATTAGTTTTGGTATTTGGTAATTTATTTTATTTCTTTCTACATGAATCTTCTTCCATATATTGAGGAGATGGTGTAATACTGGAGAAGTTCTATGTTGTACCAATTTTTCGTCCCATTTATATAATATGTGTTCAGGTATCTTTTCCCCTATTTTATCTAATTCTAGTCTCGTCCAGTCTGGTTTTTCCCTTGTTTGATAAAAATCTGATAGGTACCTTAATTGTGCGGCTCTATAATAATTTTTGAAGTTTGGCAATTGTAAGCCTCCTTGTTTATACCATTCTGTTAATTTATCTAGTGCTATCCTCGGATTCCCCCCTCTCCATAAAAATCTCCTTATTATTTTCTTTAACTCTTTGAAGAATTTTTCTGTCAGTTGTATTGGCAATGCCTGAAATAAGTATAGTATCCTTGGAAAAATGTTCATTTTAATACAGTTTATCCTTCCTATCAGTGTTAGTGGTAGCTCTTTCCAATGCTCTAAATCGTCCTGTAATTTTTTCATTAGTGGATTGTAATTGAGTTTATATAATTGGCCTAGATTTTTGTTTATTTGCACACCTAGGTATCTTATTGCCTGCGTTTGCCATCTGAATGGGGATTCCTCCTTAAATTTTGAGAAATCCGCGTTATTCATAGGCATTGCTTCACTTTTATTTACGTTTATCTTGTATCCCGACACTTCTCCATATTCCTTCAATTTCTTATATAGTTCTTTTATTGATAGTTCTGGTTCTGTTAAGTACACTATCACATCATCCGCAAACAGACTGATTTTATATTCCCTGTCTTTTATTTTTATTCCTTTTATATTATTATCTCTTCTTATCGATTCTGCTAGTGGTTCTATAGCTAGCGCAAACAATAGAGAGAATAAGGAGGGAATTAAAAGAGTGACCTTTGTGACATATAAAAAGCGAAATCTTTTCTGGGGGGGCTGGGTGGGGGAAAAGAGCGGTCACTGCAAAATCAGTTGACGCTTGCGAGTGGATTCGCAAATCCAAATGGAGAGGGGAGATGTGGTTGTCCGACAAGGGATAAAGGGCAACTCAGGAGGGGAAGGGGAGACTGGGGATAAAGAAGATAGAAATAGGAGAATAAGGAAAATGTTGGATGTTGTAGGAATGTTGTCTGGTAAAGAGTTGAAAATAAGAAAACAGAAATGGAAAAGGAGGAAAGGTAATGATGGAAAAACGGAAAGAGAAGATAAACAAAATATAAAATGGCTACGCTGAACTATATGACTCTAAATATTAATGGAATACATAACCAAATTAAAAGGAAGAAACTACTAAATTTACTGAAAAAGGAAAAAATAGATATAGCATTTGTCCAAGAAACACACTTAACTGAATTGGAGCACAAGAAATTAAAGAGAGATTGGGTAGGACATGTAACAGCAGCATCGTATAATTCAAAAGCAAGAGGAGTGGCTATATTAATTAGCAAAAATGTGCCATTTAAAATAGAAGAGGAAATAATAGATCCAGCAGGGAGATATGTTATGATAAAATGTCAGATATATTCAGAGCTTTGGAATCTACTTAATATATATTCACCTAACGAAGAAGATCAAAAGTTTATGCAAGATATCTTTTTGAAGGTAGCTAATACGCAAGGGAACATACTAATAGGAGGGGATTTCAATCTGAATTTGGATCCAAATATGGATAAAACGGGGGAAAAAATTAACAGGAAGAACAAAGTAACCAAATTTATAATTAAATCAATGCAAGAAATGAAACTTGTGGACATATGGAGGAAACAAAACCCAAAAGAAAAGGAATACTCATACTACTCGACTAGACATAAAACATACTCAAGGATAGACCTATTCCTGTTATCAGCCCACATTCAAGGGAGAGTTAGGAAAACGGAATATAAAGCTAGACTATTATCGGACCACTCACCCCTGTTATTGGCAATAGAGCTAGAGGACATCCCTCCAAGAATGTATAGATGGAGATTAAACCCCATGCTACTTAAAAGACAGGATTTTAGAGAATTTATTGAAAAACAATTAAAAATGTAATTTGAAGTAAATACGGAATCAGTGGAAGATAAGTTTATACTATGGGACGCAATGAAAGCATTCATTAGAGGGCAAATAATAAGTTATGCAACCAAGATGAAGAAGGACTATAACCAGGAAACAGAGCAGTTGGAAAGGGAAATAATAAACATAGAAAAAAAATTAGCAATAAAGGAAGATACAACCAAAAGAAGAGAATTGGCGGATAAAAAAATAAAATATGAAACATTACAAACATATAAGGTGGAGAAGAATATAATGAAGACAAAACAGAAATATTATGAACTAGGTGAAAAAACACACAAAATCTTAGCATGGCAGCTTAAGACAGAGCAAACTAAGAAAATGGTATTGGCAACAAGGAAAAGAGACAAACAAATTACATATAATCCAAAAGAAATTAAGGAAAACTTCAGAGAATTCTATGAACAATTATACCGAACCGAAAACGAAGGGAAAGAAGGGAAAATAGATGAATTTTTGACTAAAATTGAACTACCAAAACTACAAATAGAGGAACAAAATAAATTAACAGAACCATTTGGAACAGTAGAAATACAAGAGATAATAAAAAATTTACCAAATAATAAGACACCAGGAGAGGATGGACTCCCAATAGAATTCTACAAAACATTTAAAGACCTAATAATACCGCCCCTCCTGGATGTAATCAACCAGATTGATGAGACACAAAACTTACCAGATTCATGTAAAACAGCAATAATTACAGTGATACTAAAACAAGGGAAAGATCCACTCTCACCAGCGTCATATAGACCAATATCTCTGCTAAACACAGATTATAAGATAATAGCTAAACTATTAGCGAACAGATTAGCAGAACAGGTACCGAAAATGGTAAATTTAGACCAAACTGGATTTATCAAAAAAAGACGCACAACAGACAATATTTGTAAATTTATTAACTTAATTCATGCAGTAGAAGGAAATAAAGCACCGGCAGTAGCAGTTGCTTTAGACGCAGAGAAGGCCTTCGACAGAGTAGAATGGAATTACTTGTTCAAAGTATTGCAAAAATTCAGTTTACCGGAGAAGTATATTAATTGGATTAAAGCATTATATAAGGGACCGTTAGCGAAAGTGACAGTAAATGGACATGTATCAAAGCAATTTAACTTAAGCAGGTCAACGCGGCAGGGATGCCCACTACCACTTATTTCTTCATTCATGAGATGTGGAGGGGGGGGCGTGGCAAGATGGCGTAGAGTCTAGATGTGTAATCTCGACCTCTCTGGCCAGACTTTTAAGTTCCCGTTTTTTAACCCTTTGTTTTCAAGTTTAAACTTTTAAAATTTTAGTTTAAAGTATCAGGGAACTATTATGGCCACTAATGGTAAAAAGATTAAACCTCAAGTCCAGAAGAAATTACATTTTCGAAGTGCTGAAGATTTGGGGCCAAGACGACTTGATACAGCCCCAGGTTTAATCTCTTCAGTGTCTAAACCTCAAAGACTGCCTGTGGGAGCTGAAAAAAAATGTCTATTATTCACCAAGTGAAGGATGGTGCTGGAATTACCTGTTCTCTGGAAGAAGGTGTGTGTTCCCAAGAAGTGGATCCCGATTTTGAAAGCCTTTCGATTTCAACAGAGGGAGCACACAGGAAGACGACTCCATTGTTGGAAATGCATCAGGAAGCATTTCAACCTGAAGAAATCACTTACCTTCGTGATTTCATGTAAAAACAACGAGATGTGGGGGGAGACCAGCGGCGACCCCCTGAGGAAGTCGGGGTGCCATCACTGGGAGTCCAGACCCACAGTAAAACTTTTAAAATGCCTTCTGTTGAGTTGCAGCAGGAGCTGCAGTTACCCTGTTCTGCCACTATGTCAGAGAGAGCAGGGCTGAGCTTTTCTGATCTATAGTGTATGTACCGAAATGCAGTTATTCAGCCTTAAATGAATGAGATGGTTCAAATGAATGCTAGTATAAGTTTAGAATTGAATACAGTTAAAGCACATGTGGATGCATCTTATGAAGAAATAAAAAAAATTCAGACTGCTATTTCAGACTGTAAACAACAAGTGGCTTCTAACACAGAAAAAGTATTGAAGATTGAAAAATCAGTCATAGAATTGGGAGAACACGAGAAGGAATTAGAGAGGAAAATAGACTACTTGGAGAATCAAAGCAGAAGGAATAATGTGAAAATTGTTGGTTTGCCAGAAGGTATAGAAGGACAAGATCCTCTTTGTTTCTTTAAAGACTGGATCCCGCAAGTATTAGGGCAAGAATTTTTTTCTGGAGGATTGGCACTGGTAAGAGCCCATAGAGCTCCAAGAAGAACACCCTCAGCTGGTCAACCACCGAGACCGGTAATAATTCGATGTTTGAATTATTTGGACAGAGAAGCAATACTTCGACTAGCAGTGCAAAATGCGAGACAACAACAAACTCCGTTATTGATTCAGAATAGCAGAGTTTTTTTCTTTCCTGATTTGAGTCAAGAGGCCATTCAACGTCGACGTCGATTTAATCCAGTTAAAGAAGTTTTGTGGCGTAAAGGTTATAAGTCTACTTTTTGCTACCCTGCAGTGTTGAAGGTGTTTTATGGAGACTATCAATTTCGGTTTTTTGAGAATGATCGTGAAGCAATGATTTTTGCTGATTCATTTGCCAGATATAAAAGGACAAAGACGTAGTGCACTATGATCTCCTAAAGAAAAATCTGGTTGTTCTGGAAATGGAAGAAATGGCAGAAATGGGAAAAACAGGAATGTAAAGAGTCCAGCTTCTTCTGAAATGGGATCTTCGAAATTGGAATTTCTTGGATGAAAAGAAGAATTTTCTTTTTCTTACTCTATTTTTTTGTTATTATGATATTTTGATGTTATACATTGTTTGGCTGGGGAGGGAGAGATTTGCTCTAAGTTCTTTACTAGTCATCAGCCACTGGTGGGTAACCCACACCCAATTTTTGTTTAGGGGATTACTACCTTTTTTTTGTGAGGGGGGGTTCTTTTTTTTCTTTATTATTTTTTTATTCTCATTTCAGTTAATTATTAATTTGTGATTATTTTTCTATTTGAGGGCCTATATGCGTTGATTTGAGTTTTTATATAAAGATATTATTGGTATTTAGTAATAATAGTAGATATGTCAAAGTTGAGGTTTGCTACTTTTAATGTTCGAGGATTAAACAGTACGATTAAGCGTAAGTGAGTCTTGGCGTATATTAAAATGAAAATTGATATTGCTTTTTTACAAGAAACACATTTGAATCTGAAGGAAAGTATGAAATTAAAGAGGGACTGGGTTGGGCATGTATATTCTTCTTCATTTAATTCTAGGGCTAAAGGTGTAGCAATTTTGATACATAAAAATTTATCTTTTGAATTACAATCAATGGAGGAAAAGGCAGGATGTTCTCTTAAATTGAATTGTAAGATTTTTAGTGAATTTTGGACTTAATATATATACCCCAAATGCAGATGATGAAATATTTATTTCAGATGCATTTTTATGTTTGGGTCAGGCTAACGATAATATTTTAGTTGGTGGTGATTTTGATTGTGTTTTGGAACCTTTATTAGATAAATCTCCGAAGAAAGTTAAGAAATCCAAGATGACAATTCAGGTCCAAGCGTTGATGAAAGATCTTAATTTAGTAGATATTTGGAGACGTCTTAATCCGACAGAGAAATATTTCTCCTTTTATTCATCGAGACATGAATCGTTTTCAAGGATTGACTTCTTTTTAGTATCGGCACACTTACAAGGGAAAATACAACAAGCGGAATATAAAAGTAGGGTGATTTCAGATCATTCTTTGTTATATTTTACATATGCAACTTCTGAGAAAATTCAAGTGGCCTATCGTTGGAGGTTTAATACAATGTTAAAAATATGGAATTTATTGATTTTAAAAAAAATTGTATTATGGGATGCTATGAAAGCCTATTTGAGAGGACAAATAATTAGTTATACTTCTAAAATAAAAAAGAATCGATTAAATCAGAGTCTTGAATTAGAGAAACAGGACAGATAGGGGATTCTGTGGACGCAGCAAGGAGAACCGGATGGTGGTTTGCCTCCCTGGTGCCAGGGTCCGGGATGTTGCTGCTCGTGTCCCGGATATCCTAAAGTGGGAGGGACAGGAGCCAGAGGTCGTGGTACATGTAGGCACCAATGACATAGGGAGGAATAGAGAAGAGGACCTAAAAAGTGAGTACAGGCAGTTAGGTAGGGAGTTAAAAAGAAGGACCGCAAAGGGGGTAATCTCTGGATTACTCCCTTTGCCACGTGACAGTGAGAATAGAAATAGAATGAGGTGGAGGATTAACACGTGGCTGAAGGGGTGGAGTAAGGGGCAGGGTTTCAAGTTTCTGGATCACTGGGACCTTTTTTGGGGCAGATGTGACCTGTACAGTAAGGACGGGTTACACTTAAATCCCAGGGGGACCAGAATCCTGGCAGGGGTATTTGCTAAGGCTACTCAGGATCCTTTAAACTAGAATGGTTGGGGGGAGGGAGCAAAATAGTACAGAGCAGTAAGGAGAAGGTTAGAATGCAAACAAAGAAAGTTTGTAGTAAGTATTTGAATATGGATGGGCAGGTGATAGAGAAAGGAAATGCTCTGGAAGAAGATGAAGGGCAATTGGCAGGAAAAGGAAATAATGTTATTAAAGATGAGGGAAAACAGGGATTAAGAATTGGGAAATCTCTGAAATTCATATATTTTAATGCCAGGAGTATTGTAAAAAAGGTGGATGAGCTGAAGGTGTGGATTGATACTTGGAAGTATAATGTGGAAGCGATTAGTGAGACATGGTTGCAGGAGGGATGCGATTGGCAGCTAAATATCCCTGGGTTTCGTTGCTTTAGGTGTGATAGAGTCGGAGGGACAAGAGGAGATGGTGTTGCATTGCTTGTCAGGGAGAATATTACAGCGGTGCTTAGGCAGGATAGATTAGAGGGCTCGTCCACGGCGGCTATTTGGGTGGAACTGAGGAGTGGGAAAGGAGATGTTACACTTGTAGGGGTGTATTATAGACCACCCGGAGGGGACCAAGACCTAGAGGAGCAAATCTGTAGGGAGATAGTGGATATTTGTGATAAGCACAGGGTTGTAATTATGGGAGATTTTAATTTTCCACATATAGATTGGGAAACACATTCTGTGAAAGGGCTGGATGGGTTAGAGTTTGTGAAATGTGTGCAAGATAGTTTTTTACAACAATATGTTGTAGGAGCAGTGTTAGATCTACTGTTGGCAAATGGGATGGGTCAAGTGATGGAGGTTAGTGTTGGCGAGCACTTCGGGTCCAGTGATTATAATGCCATCAGCTTCAATGTCATTATGGAAAGAGATAAGTCAGGGCCAAGGGTTGAGGTTTTTGATTGGGGAAAAGCTAGATTTGAGGAGATGCGAAAGGACTTGCAGGGTGTGCATTGGGACAATTTGTTTTATAGGCAGGATGTAGTAGAGAGATGGAAGTCTTTTAAAGATCAGACTTTGAGAGTGCAAAAGCTTTATGTTCCTGTTAGGTTAAAAGGAGGGGCAAAAGGTTTGAGAGAGCCGTGGTTTTCAAGGAATATTGGAAACTTGGTTCGAAGAAAAAGGGAGGCGTACATTAGGTATTAGAAGCATGGAATTAAGGAGATGTTTGAAAAATACATTGAATGTAAGAGGAATCTTAAGAGAGGAATTAGGAAAGCTAAAAGAAGGTACGAGGAGACTAAAGCAAACAGGGTGAAAATTAATCCAAAAGGATTCTGGTAAAAGGAAAGCGAGAGACAAAATTGGTCCCTTAGAGAATTAGAGCGGAAAACTCTGTGTGGAGACCAGAGAAATGGGGGAGATATTGAACAGTTTCTTTTCTTCGGTATTCACCAAGGAGAAGGATATTGGGATATGTGAGATAAAAAAAAAGCAAATTGGATAAATATGGAGAATATAGAGATTACGAAAGATGTAGTGTTAGGGCTTTTGAGGAATATAAAGGTGGATAAGTCTCCGGGACCAGACGGGATCTTCCCCAGGACATTGAGAGAAGTAAAGGAGGAAATAGCAGAGGCTCTGACGGTAATTTTCCAAATGTCATTAGAGATGGGGATAGTGCCGGAGGATTGGCGTATTGCGCATGTGGTTCCGTTATTTAAAAAGGGTTCAAGGAGGAAACCTGGCAATTATCGGCCTGTAAGTTTGACGTCTGTGGTAGGTAAATTAATGGAGAAAGTTCTTAGAGATAGCACTCAACACGGATTTGTGAGCGGAAGGTCCTGTTTGACCAATCTGATTGAATTTTTTCAAGAGGTGACTAGGAATGTGGATGAGGGTAGCACGGTGGATGTTGTCTATATGGACTTCAGTAAGGCCTTCGATAAGGTACCACATGGAAGGTTAGTTAGGAAGGTGCAGTCTTTAGGTATAAATTTTGAGATAGTCAAATGAATTGAACATTGGCTGAAAGGGAGAGGCCAGAGAGTGGTAGTGGAAAATTGTCTGTCAGGTTGGAGGCCGGTGACCAGTGGTGTGCCTCAGGGATCTGTATTGGGCCCATTGTTGTTCGTTATATACATTAATGATCTAGATGATGGGGTGGTGAATTGGATTAGTAAATATGCAGACAATACTAAGATAGGTGGAAGAGTGGATAATGAAGAAGGTTTTCAAGGATTGCAGAGGGATTTGGGCTGCTTAGAAAAGTGCGCTGAAAAATGGGAGATGGAATTTAATGCTGATAAGTGTGAGGTGCTTCATTTTGGTAAGAAGAATCAGAACAGGACATACGTAGTAAATGGGAGAGCATTGATGAATACAGAAGAGCAGAAGGATTTAGGAGTAACGGTACATCGTTCCCTGAAGGTAGAAACTCATGTGAATAGGGAGGTGAAGAAGGCTTTTAGTATGCTGGCCTTTATCAATCATTGCATGGAATATAGGAGTTGGGAAGTGATGTTGAGATTGTATAAGGCGTTGGTGCGGCCTAATTTAGAGTTCTGTGTGCAGTTCTGGTCGCCTAATTATAGGAAGGATATAAACAGAGTGGAGAGAGTGCAGAGAAGATTTACCAGAATGTTACCTGGGTTTAAGCATCTAGAGTACAGGGAGAGATTGGGCAGATTAGGTCTTTATTCTTTGGAGCGTAGAAGGTTGAGAGGGGATTTGATAGAGGTATTTAAGATTATGAAAGGGATCTGAAAGTGGATGTGGATGTGGATAGACTATTTCCGTTAAGAGTAGGAGAGATTGAAATGAGGACATGAGTTAAGAGTTAAGGTGCAGAGGTTTAGAGGTAACATGAGGGGGAACTTCTTTACTCAGAGAGTGGTGGCAGTGTGGAATGAGCTTCCGGGAGAAATAGTGGTGGCAGAGTCAATTTTATTATTTAAGAAAAAGCTGGACAGGTATATGGATGAGAAGAAGGTGGAGGATTATGGTCATTGTGCAGGTAGGTGGGACGAGAGAGGAGTGTTTGTTTCGGTGCGGACTAGAAGGGCCTAATGACCTGTTTTCGTGCTGTAATTGTTATGTTATGTTATATAGATTGATGAGTTAGAAAAGGAATTCCAGAAAGATGCTACAGAAGATCAGAAAATAGAATTATCTTGGTTGAAATTGGAATATAATACTTTGCAATCTTATCAATTTGAATAGACTAAACAACGGTATTATGAATGGGGAGAGAAAGCACATAAGGTATTGGCGTGGCAATTAAAGAAAGAACAGATTTCGAGGACTATTAATGCTGTTAGACGGAATTCTCTTATTACATAAACTTTGTGAGATTAATGATGAATTTTGTTCATTTCATAAAAAGTTATATACATCTGAAGGATAACAAGAAACTGGATCGATTGATCTTTTTTTTATCTCAGTTGAATTTACCGATATTAGAGGATGCAGATATACAGGAGTTAGAAGAACCATTTACTGATTCGGAAATTAAAATGTCTATGCTGGAAATGCTGAATGGTAAATCGCCTGGTGATGATGGGTTTTCGGTTGAATTTTATAAAATTTTTTATGATGATTTATCTACAGTGTTTGGGGGTGTATTACGTCAAGTTGGAGAACATTATGAACTACCTGAGTCTTGTTCTAGTGCTTTAATTACAATAATCCCAAAAAAAGATAGAGAACCTTTGAAAGTAGACAAATTAGACAAATTTTGTTGTGAAATGTAGATTATAAAATAATAGCTAAAATATTAGCGAATAGATTGGCTAAATTTTTACCTAAGTTGATTCATATGGATCAAACAGGTTTTATAAAGAATAGATATGCTTCAGATAATATTTTGCGCGTGATTAGTTTGATTAATAGATTTTGACAATCTTCAGATCACCCGATGGTGATATCTCTAGATGCAGAAAAAGCATTTGATAGAGTTGAATGGAATTTTTTGTTTAGAGTTTTGGAGAAATTTAAGTTTGGTCCTTTCTTTATTGGTTGGTTCAGGGGTCTATATAGTAAACTGGTAGCTAGAGTATTGACGAATGGTTTGATTTCGGATCAATTCGTCAAGGTTGTCCTTTATCACCAACTTTGTTTGGATTAGTGATTGAAGCTTTGGCACAGCTGATAAGATAAAATACACAGATACAAGGTATGAAAGTTTTAGACGAGGAGTATAAAATTAATTTATTTGCTGATGATGTGTTGGTGTATTTAATAAACCCAGCTCAGTCACTTTTGCACTTGAAGGAGTGTTTAATACAATATGGATGTCTTTCTGGATATAAAGTTAATTAGGAAAAAAGTGAAGTATTACCAGTAAGTGAAGGAGATTATTCAGTTTATAAGAATATTATTAATTTGAAATGGACTGATCAAATTAAATATTTGGGTATAATCTTGAATGTTAATTATCAATCTTTATATAAATTAAATTATGTTCCGTTAATGAAAAAAATTAAACCTGATTTGATTAAATGGAAAGATTTACCTATTAATTTAATGGGTAGAATAAATACAATTAAGATGAATATTTTTCCGCGTATACAATATTTGTTTCAATCTATTCCGTATTTACTTGATAATATTTTTTTTCGAGACTTGAATAAAATGGTGAGGGAGTTTTTATGGAGAGGTAAATTTTCGAGAGTTGTTTTGAATAAATTATCTTGGAAGTATGAGTTAGAGGGATTACGTTTACCACATTTTCAAAATTATTATGAAGCAGCCCAACTTAAATTTATTAGTTCATTGATGGATTTGGTATGGCCTCCTAGATGGGCCAAAATTGAGATGGCAAATATTTCTGAATTTGAAATACATCAATTTTTGTTTAGATGGAATATAAATTTGTTCCAATAATATAATGTGCCTATACTAAAACATTTAATGAAGTTATGGATAAAGAAAAATAAAATGACAGGCTCCAGGGGTAAATTATCGGCTTTGACTCTGTTGTATAATAATCAACTTATTTCTTTTTCAATACATAATCAAAGTTTATTGCATTGGAGATTTAAAGGTGTGAAAAATTTGGGAGATTGTTTTAAAGAGGGTAAATTTTTATCTTTTAATCAGATGAGGGAAAGTTTTGGTATTGATAAGAACTCTTTGTTTCTCTATTATCAAATTCAATCTTTGGTAAAATGTATGTTTGGTAGAGATATGATTTTACCTGAAATGACTAAATTTGAGACTTTTATGAAGAAACCAGAGAAGGGTTATATTTCATCTAGCTATCAAATATTACAGGATAGTATAGATAAAAAGGGTCGGGATAGATCTAAAAGTAAATGGGATGCGGATACTGGTTTTATTTTTTCCGAAGATGATTGGTTAGATATCTGGTATGATAGTGTAACTAGATTGATAAATGCACGTTATGCAATGATTAACTATAATTTTTTACATCAATTATACTTAACACCTGAAAAATTTAAAAAGTATGGTTGTCATGAATCAGATTTGTGTTTTAGATGTGGTGATACGGTTGGAACTTTTTTTCATGCTGTTTGGTCATGTATACATAGACAATCTGTTTGGAAGAAAATTCAATCATTTTTAGAATATCTGTATAAGATTAAAATAGTTTTAGATCCAACAGTATTTTTATTGGGTAGTTTGCAACCTCTGAAAGGCTTGGGATTAGATAAGTTTCAGCTTGCTTTTGTATATTTAGCTTTATCTGTAGCGAAAAAATGTATTGCTAGTACGTAGAAAGGTACAATAGACAATAGGAGCTGGAGTAGGCCATTTGGCCTGTCAAATTTTAGATCATGGCTGATCATTACCATCAGTACCCCTTTCCAGCCTTATCCCCATAACCCTTAACTCCGTTACCCACAAGAGTCTTATCTAACTCTCTTTTGAACATAGTCAGCGAATCCGCCTCTACCACCCTCTGTGGCAGAGCATTCCACAGATTCACACTTCTCTGGGTAAAAAAATGCTTTCTCATCTCCGTCCTAAAGGGCCTACCCTGTATTCTTAAACTATGCCCTCTAGTCCTCGTCTCCCCCATCATTGGGAACACGTAATCAGACTTCACCTTGTCTATCCCCCTGATGATTTTGTATACCTCAATCATGTCCCCCCTCATCCTTCTAAACTCCAATGGATACAAGTCCAGTTTTTCTAGCCTTGCTGCATATGTCAACCCTGCCATCCCTGGAACTAACCTTGTAAATCTGCGCTGCACACCCTCTATACCTAGTATGTCCTTCCTCAAGTTTGGAGACCAGAACTAATATGATTGATATTAATAGATGGCATAATGAGATGAAATATTGTTTAATGATGGAAAAAAATTACGTATGTTTCGCGTGATAATTATAATTTTTAATTAATAAGTGGTTGTTATATTCAGAATTTCTACATTTCAATTTACGTTGATTGGATCTTAATATGTATATTTAATTTTTCTTTAATATTTTTTATTTCTTTATGGCTCTCCTAAGGAGAGTTGGCTGAAGTTGGGGGGGGGGTCTTTTCTTTTTTTTTATATATATAAAAAATAACGTTCATGTTTATGGTTAATTGTTGTATATGTCATATATTATTTGTTTTTTGAATGAATAAATAAAGTTTTTTTTAATTCATGAGATGTGGAGAAGTCCAGTATTTGCTCCCTGTGGTGATATGTAATTGCACCACTAGGTCACAAGGGGTCATCCTTTGTATATAAAGCAGTCCAGAGCTACATTCTCGCCTTCCAGGTTTGTCTTGCAGAGACAAGACCTCTTAGTGTACATATTAGTTTATTAAAGCTGTCTTATACTCACACTGCTGTTGTGGTTATTGTCAGTCCAATCGCATCCCGAACTGCTCTTGAACTGGGTGACTCACTGGGCCATTTCACAGCCTGGAGTCATGTACAGACCAGACCAGGTATAGTCAGCAGGTAATCTTCACCAAAGCATGTCAGTGTCAGATTTAAAATCCAACCTATTTCTCAAAGTCAAAACCACTGACGCAGGCAGTTCATTCCACACATTTAATGAAATGACTTTTGACCTCCCAGCAAGTTTGATTTCAACTTGCATGTCCAGATCATCAAGCTAGCTTCTGAATGACATCCAGTAAATTCAAAATTATGTCGGTGTATCCCTAGCTGAACAACACCACACAGAGAACAGCAACAATATAGTCACGTGTTCACATACTGCACTGTGGACCCACCCTGCACACACTCTCCTTCATTCAACCCACTTCCTTGTGTTCCCTCTTTCTTTCTCCTTTTCCATACAGTCTGCTTTCCACTTCATAACACACCTCCTTTTTGGATACGATTCCATTTCTTCTTTCCTGGTTGAAAATAGATCTCATCCAAATGTCCTCCCCCTCTCGGTCTCTCTCTCTTCCACCTGCGACACTTGACAACTTCCATCTTTCAAAGCAGCACGGTGTGAGCAGTCAATAATCAACGTCTGTCACTGAGCAACCACCCTCACAATTCAGCCATCTACAAACCCAGGAAGTGAAAACAAGGAAGGTCCATACCAGTCCACTGACCTCTACTCCTCATGGTCCCAAAGGCAGGAAAATTGGTGGAGAAGGCAGAGAGGGCACAGCAGCAAGCAGGGCTGGAGGACTGCCCAGGTGAATAGAGAGGAAAGGAGGTGGAGAGCTAAGGGAAGGAAGACAGAGGGAAGGGGAGGGAGAGAGAGAGGAGAGTAGGTTAGCAGAAGCCTTGCAGAACCAGAAAGTCGATGTTAATGCTATCCGCATGGAGAGTGGCCAGGTGGAAAATGAGGTGTTGTTCCTCCAATTTACAGTTAATATGATGGGATAATACATGAGACCATGGACAGACATGCAAATATGGGAACTTGCAGAACTGAAATGGTTGGCCACAGGGCGGTCCCTGTCATTGATGCAGACAGAGCAAAGGTTGTCAGCGAAGCAGTCTCCCTGTAGAGAAGGCCACAAAGAGAGCATCGAATGGAGTAAATCTCTCCTGCGAATACAGAAGTAGTGTTGTTTTAATTGTAAGGCCCACTTTAGGCTCCAAACTGTGGTGAGGGAGGAGGTGTGGACACCTGTGGCATCTCCTGCAGCCACAGGGGAAGATGACGAGGGGGCGATTGGTAGGGAGGAGTAAGTGGAGGATGGAGTCACGGAGGGAGCAATCCCTATAGAATGCAGAGAAGGGAAGATCTAGCTAGGCCCTCTGCAGAATTGGTTTAGGGAACCCCCTCCTAATGGTCCCAGTGGATTTCATTCCAGCTGCACAGGAGCAGCAGGAATATCCCACCAGAACTCACACGCTGAAGGGAGAAGGTCGGTACATTGGTGCCTGTCCCAGCCACCCAGCATGGGTTTATGACTTCATACATTCCACCTGAACTCAAGGACTGCCTTTCTGTATTCTTGTGCCAGGATGTACACAGGTCACTGTTGTAACGTCCATATGAAGGTCCATTCCAGGTGAAACAGAATGAAGACTCAACGTTTGTAATAGACATTGGCGCAGGCAATAAATTGTTTTGGGAGATCACCTTAAGCCGGCACATGTGGACCTACATCAGCCAGTACAGGTGACATGCCGCTGGTGCAAGGGGCGTTCGCCAATTGATTCTAACCATACAGGTGAGACTATGGTGTCACCTCCAAACAATGGGGCGGGGGGAGGATTATGTGGCAAACCACACTATTACATTATCAAACTGGAATTCGTAGTTGCGGGTCCCCGCAGGATCAGGAATATCCAGTGGCTGGGGGGCACAAAGAACTCTGGGCGATGTGTGATTGTAATAGCACGCCAATGGTAATTATTTAGACTCCTGCCAAAATTCCATTAAACAGTTCTGTTGGTTCGGCTCACAGACAACTTCTGTTGTGCTTTATTCACTGCACCACTCACAATACCCCCTTTTACAAATACCTGCTTAACGAAAATTCACTTGTATGAAGAAACCTGTGTTCACTTTTATGAAAGGACGAATGGATTTTGAATGGGCTTTTGCAAAAATAGCCATCAATGGTAGTGGAATGGGTCTTTGTTTTATGCCATTTTGGTTAATGAAAGATTCATAAGATTGCTCTAGTTTCATAAAGCAGGTTACACCCATATAGGTTTCCTTCTTCCTCTTACCGAGCTGCTTTGCCAGTGTTGTCAAGCACAGGTCCTTTTTTCTACCATCTTTTCCCTGTCTCAGTGCCACAAATCTATCCAGAACCCTGGGCAAGTGGTCCTAAAACCTTCTCCATGTAGCTTCTGTGCTTTCTCCTATGAACATCTTTTACCAGTTTACTCTCCCGACTTCCTGCCATATCACATTTTCCCTTCCCAATTATACATTTTCCCATTCTGTTTGCTTTTAGCCTTGTCCCTATATATCCCTCTCTCTTTCTCTCTCTCCCCCCGCCACCATTGTGTGCCTACGACACTTTGACAACTCCCTTCCATTTTTCACAGCAACCAACAAACAACATTTGTCACTGAGCAACCAGACTTCCTTCCCCCCCCCCCCCCCCCTCATAATTCAACCATCTATGAACCCAGGATATGGAACAAAGAAGGACCTCGCCAGGCCACTGGCCTCTGCTCCTCTTTAGAAGTGCCAGCTCTGAACATCTTTCCCTCTGAGCATTGGAGCTGCTAGTCCTCTGCTGTATTTTACACACTTCCCCACTCCTTATCCCACATGTGGAGCTAGGTGCAGGCTTCTTCTCAGTAATGAAGGGGGTTCCCTGCCATCTTGGACCACCAATTCAGCCTGTTTACTCGCGCGGTCACTCGGCCCGCTACACCATCACTATAAATTCAATTTCTGAAACATCATTTTCAGTAGGAAAATATTTAGTGGTAGGACTGTAGGAGCTTAATAGTTCAGATTTTATTTTATAAAATGTTTTGCTGTGACATTTATAAGATTTAAATATATACCGACATCCATGGTATCTTTTAAATTGTAGAATGGTACACACATCTACCACTTCCACAGGCAACATGTTCCAAATACACAGCAAGAAATTTGTCCTTCAGGTAACTTTAAACTCTTTCTCCTCTTCCTGAAAATGATGTCCTCAAGTTTTAGACTTCCCTCCCCCAGTGAGACGACTGTGACTATTTACCTTTTCCAGCTCCTTGTGATTTGACAAACCTATTCCCCTTTCAGCCTCCAATATTCCAGTGAGAAAACCACCAGCCTATCAGTAGTTTTGTGGGTAAGCAGATCAGCAAACACTGGATCATTTTTGGGAACTAAGTGCAAAGGTTGAAACCTTGTGTTTTTGATTTGTAGTTAATTTTGTGCCTATCCCTTGAAGATATTATTGTTTGTAGTATTACTATAGTGGCTAATCCTGCCCGGATCGGGGCCGCCGCCGCCGCCTACCCTTCGCCGGGGCCGGGGCCACTGCTGCTCTCCCTGTGCCCGGACTGGGGCCGCCGCCTCCAACTCTCTGCCCGTATCGGGGCCTCCACCTGCCTCACTGGACCGAGGCCGGGGCCGCCGTCTCCCCCTTGCTCCTGCCCGTATCGGGGCCGCCGCCGTCTACCCTTCGCCCGGACCGAGGCCGGGGCCGCTCCTGCCCGATCCGGGCAGGAGCAAGGGGGAAACAGCGGCCCCGGCCTCGGTCGAGTGGGGCAGGCGGAGGCCCCGATCCGGGCAGAGAGTGGGAGGTGGCGGCCCCAGTCCAGGCACAGCGTGAGCTGCGGCGGCCTCGGCCCCGGTCCGGGCAGTATGGACCGACCTAGGAGGGGAGGCAGGCCCCTCCAGCCCGGGTAAGAAACCTGCATAGGAGAAGGCCACTCCGATATAAAACCTACGACCCAAGGACCTCGCTGCCACGTCCCAGCTTGCTCGGCCACGGCACACGAACCATGGGTGTAAAGGGTGGGGCCAGTACTGCGCGCACTGCACTCCACCTAAAAGCTCCTTTGCGCAGGCCCGAGGACAAGTCCACGTCCTCCCCCTCCACGTCCTCCCCCTCCACGTCCTCCCCCTCCACGTCCTCCCCCTCAAAAGATGCTCACAAACTCAAGCTAGCATGCTGGAACATCAGAACCATGCTAGACAAGGCTGACATCTCCATCGGGCACACAAAACTCAAAACGGTCAACCAGTTTACCTATCTCGGCTGCACCATTTCATCAGATGCAAGGATCGACAATGAGAGAGACAACAGACTCGCCAAGGCAAATAGCGCCTTTGGAAGACTACACAAAAGAGTCTGGAAAAACAACCAACTGAAAAACCTCACAAAGATAAGCGTATACAGAGCCGTTGTCATACCCACACTCCTGTTCGGCTCCGAATCATGGGTCCTCTACCGGCACCACCTACGGCTCTTAGAACACTTCCACCAGCGTTGTCTCCGCTCCATCCTCAACATCCATTGGAGCGCTTTCATCCCTAACGTCGAAGTACTCGAGATGGCAGAGTTCGACAGCATCGAGTCCACGCTGCTGAAGATCCAGCTGCGCTGGATGGGTCACGTCTCCAGAATGGAGGACCATCGCCATCCCAAGATCGTGTTATATGGCGAGCTCTCCACTGGCCACCGTGACAGAGGTGCACCAAAGAAAAGGTACAAGGACTGCCTAAAGAAATCTCTTGGTGCCTGCCACATTGACCACCGCCAGTGGGCTGATAACGCCTCAAACCGTGCATCTTGGCGCCTCACAGTTTGGCGGGCAGCAACCTCCTTTGAAGAAGACCGCAGAGCCCACCTCACTGACAAAAGGCAAAGGAGGAAAAACCCAACACCCAACCCCAACCAACCAATTTTCCCCTGCAACCGCTGCAACCGTGTCTGCCTGTCCCGCATCGGACTTGTCAGCCACAAACGAGCCTGCAGCTGACGTGGACTTTTTACACCCTCCATAAATCTTCGTCCGCGAAGCCAAGCCAAAGAGAAAAAAAATAGTGGCTAATGATGTCATATGTCATAATATTCAGGGGGACAGAGAACTCATATTTCATTCTTTGAAGAATCCCGACAGACACATAAGCTCAAGATACTTGTCCTTGAATTAAATCTTAATTCATCTATTTTGTCTATTTCTTCTTTTAATGTTTAAAGTTGAATTTTGCCATATCATTATTACAATATATGCCTTGTTTACTCGTTGTTATGAAAATCTCAATGTAAAGTTATGCAAAATATTTATTCATTTTATCAACAACTTAAAGCTTCATCTACAAAGTTTGATTTATTGGATTAATAAAAGAGTAATTTGGAATATCATCGCTCACATTTTCTTGAAGATGACAAGTTTTGAAAGTGGGAAATATTAGAAATTGGGAAGTATCGTCTATATTTTATTCAAAGAAAAGTTATGTATGTGAACTTTGATTGGAAGAAAGGCGCATAAAATTTGTATGCAACAAGAATTTAAGCTTTAATGAGAAGTTTGTGAGAATATTCCCGAAGCCTCGTTTAGAACATATCTGTCTGACTGCAGACACCTGTAACCTTGAAGAGATAATAGCTGATGGACCACAGAATGTGGCAGGTAGACCAGAAGTATGTGTTCTAAAAAGAACTGAAACAAAAGTTTGTGTGCAGAACACAGAGACAATTCAGCCAGCGAAATCTTCTCAAAGGGACCACGTGAGATACAAATTTGTTTACAATTCTCAGGAACCAGGAGAAGACAGGCTGCAGTGTGAAGAATCCAAGATTGAGAAGCGGTCTCATCGGTCTAAAGACCTCAAGCAAACAGCTCCTCTCAGAACCGTTTGGTTGTGAGTTGAGCCAGCAAGGCAAACCAACAACGATTGGCAGGAGATTGGAACCAGCCACTATTGAAGAAGCTGCTTCAACTACCAAGCAAGAAGGCACTTCATGCCTCATGAGCTGACTTAAAAGTTAGTGGCACTGAAACTGGTGAATCAATGTTGCAAAGCCCTACTGGTGCTGTACCAAGCAAAATGCTGAAGACAGAGGCTCAATCAGTGATATCTGATAGTATTTCCAAGGTTATGAGCGTAGGAAGATCTTCAAAGTCTTCAAAGGCATCTAGAAGAAGTACAGCTTTATATGCTTCAAGCATGTCAGCTATGCCTGCTAAGGCGCAAGCAGACTTGGCTACTATCTGTACACAACGCGAGTGGTTGGAGAAAAGATGTGCTTTAGAAGATATGGAAGCTGAAATGAAGAATCAGCAAGAAGAACAAAAAAGATTATTGAAGAGAGAAAAGAAAAGACTACATCTTGAGGAACAATATGCTATGAATTTGGCCAAAGTCAAAGCATTAGCTCAGGCTTCTGCAAGATCTATCACTCAAAGTGAAACACCCAAAGAGCTAGCACCTAACATTCCTGCATAGCATTGGGTACTGCAGCCACAAGAAACAAGTATACTCGAGCAAGGAACCACGGGTGGCGCTGATAGTACTCGAATGTCAATGACCAACTAAGTGGAAAGAGCTCGTGACATTCAATCTTTTCCGAGCGCACAATATTTGAATGTTCCCGAAAGGAGAACATTTCAAAAAGGTTAAACTGTAGCTGACCACTACGAAGAAACACACACACACACACACACACACACACACACACACACACAGCTGCTTTTAGGGTTTCCCACGAAGATCATGCGTCGGCAGTTGCGGCTAGGGGAGTTCAGCTGGCACGTTTTGGTGGCCACAGAGTGGATGCCTTTTTGGCACTTGAACGTACCAGCTGAGGGACTTGGTCACATCTACCCATGAAAGCCGGCTCCTCGGGACAGTGGTCTAGTCCCACCCACACTGCCTTGACATCATTGCAGCGCATCAGGCTGATGTGGAACACAACAGAATCAGGAGCATGGAGGACAGAAGGGAAAGTGGTGCAAGGTTAGGTTGGACTGACGGCACTGCAGTGGAGAAAAGGGTAGCACAAATGCCGTGGTGACAAACCTGGGATGGGACTGGCAACCATGGGGGGAATGTCCCCACTGGCTACGACGAGTGTCTCCACGGCCGGACTTTCAACCAGTCATGTCGGACGAAAGGTGTGCACATACATCAAGGAAGCAGCGGGCTGAATGCACCAGCCATTCTCCACACCCTCCTCCCCAAGTTACTCCATGCATTCACATCAATCTAGAAAGATACAAAGTTGTCACTAAACAGTTGAAAAGAGGTCACTTGGTTACCACTTTGAGTTCTCCACAGTTTAAGACCAAGGCACAGTTCTGTTGTTGCGACATGCTTTGTATGAGATTCCTTTCCTTCTGACTTCTGATTTATGTGACTTTGGGCTGGAAGCTGTTCCAGTATCAGTGGCTCTTATTTGCCCTCTGCAGGATTCCTTGGCCCCTTTCCCCGGAGCTGATGAGACACTCACTCTTACTGCAACCAGTGCAACTGTACAGTGTGTTTGCTTGCCCCATGAAGTGGGGTTTACATAAGTCCACGCATAGACAATATCCATGGCAACCTTTGAGACGTTGGGGGGGGTGCCTGTTGAGGGTGTCTGTTGGTGGGGGGGGGGGGTATATGTCCAATCCTACAGGGCTATCTATGATAGATGGAGATACACTAGCTAAACCAATTAGAAGTCAACTTTGCTCAGTTTAACTCCACCTCCTGCCATTGAGATGGATAGTCCAGGCAAGTTTGTTTTGGTGAATGGTTACCAGTTCACTCAGCAGGTCAAGAGTGTCCTCCATGTAGCAAAGGGCAAAAATACACAACCGACATTTCGGGCTTGAGCCCTTCATCAAGGCATGCTTGAGGGAGAAGTGGAGAGAGCAGCAGTCAGTGCTGTGTAGTACCTGAAATCCCTACAGGGGCCAAACTGCAAGGCCTGGAATTGATACCTTGATGAAGGGCTCAAGCCCGCAGTTGATCATGCATTCCCGCCCCCGCCACGCAAAGGACACCGTTCGAACAGCTGAGCTTCCTCACCTTGGTGTCTTTACTTCCAAATAACAATTTCAAATTGATTAATCTGATATTATAAAGTACGATATCACTGCAGTATACAGGACAGAGTTGATGGCTGATGACATCACCGCGACATCATCAGCCCACCCTCTGGCAGCCCAGCTTCTTTCAGCTGCCACGGTGGATACTCCAAGCAAGATTTTAGACCTACTACAGAAGAGTTGGGTGAGTAGACCTCCTGGCCGGATACTCCTGTTTCAGATGGCCACAGGAGCACAATGTGCGGCTTTCCAGTCGGGTATTGTGGCCATTTGAAAGTGCCTAAAGAAAGACACACACTGTGTGGTAGGTTAAGCTCACTCCATTATTCGGGATGGAAAGGCCACTTTTGCTGATTGACTGAGTTCATCCATATGAATAACAATAGCAGGTGGGAACATCCATGCATATGAAGGCCCTTCGTACAAAGCCTGTTTCTGCTGAGTTAACTGGGCAGCTTGACCAACTCCATATTATGGCTGTTAGTCTGATGCTCCCCCAGCTTCGACCCCTGCTGGTTTAGACAATAGACAATAGGAGCTGGAGTAGGCCCTTCGGTTATCCTGGGAGTCGCTTTAGCGATCTCTGTCCACGTCTGCCCACCGCGCAATGTGCTGGCCCGATCTCTGCAATTGCAGGCCACCACAAAACCAAGCGAGTTGATCATACTCAACCATTTATGTCTCTTCATGTTGCAGAAGAACTAGCAACAAGTCAAGGATGCCATCACTTACAAATCAAGCTCCTACACCTATGGCACCAGTTCAAGTTCTGTTTGGTCCATTCACAAGACAACCATTCGCAAGTTATGGTGGACAAGACAAACTCATAGCAAAACAAAATGAAATTTCTGTTATGTTAGTGCAGCAACAGGTTCATATTTTTTAACTTTTTATTTTATTATAATTTTTTATTTTTCACTCTGTGAACCGTGTCAATCAAAATAAAAACAAACGTTTCTCATTAAATATACACAGTGGCATTTTCTCCCTTTTCCCCCCCTACCCTACCTCCCCCTTTCCCACCCCCTCCAAAACCAATAAATATTCAACATATACCATTAAACAATGTCATCACACAATGAAAAATAAACATGAAAAATGTGTCATCTACTTTTACCTACTGGATCAAGTCGTTTTGTCTTTTTATCATTTATGGGGTGGAGGTCCGAGGCAAGCACTCTCTGTTATGTTCCATGTATGGTTCCCAAATTTGTTCAAATAATGTGACTTTATTTTTTAAATGTTATTTTTTTCCAAAGGAATACATTATTCATTTCCATGTACCTTTGCTGTATTCTCAGGCTCTCTTCCATTTTCCAAGTTGACATTATACATTTTTTGGTTACTGCTAAGGCTGTCATAATAAATCTTTTTTGCGCTTTATCCAATTTGAGGCCTAATTCCTTACGTCTTATATTAAAATCCAGATCTCTGGATTTTTTGGTATGTTATTTTTGTGATTTTATTTATTATCCGATTTAGATCTTCCCAAAACATTTTCACTTTCTTACATGCCCAAATTGCATGTACTGTTGTTCCCATTTCCTTCTTACAGTGAAAACATCTATCTGATAATGTTGGATCCCATTCTTTTAACTTTTGAGGCGTGATATATAACCTGTGTAACAAATTATACTGTATCATGCATAACCTTGTGTTTATTATATTCTTCATACTTCCAGAACATAATTTTTCCCATGTTTCATTTTTTTATCTTTATGTTTAAATCCTTTTCCCCACTTTTGTTTAGGTTTATAGCTTATTTCATCCTTTTCCTTATCTTGCAGCTTAATGTACATGTTTGTTATAAATCTTTTAATTATCATTGTGTCTGTAATCATATATTCAAAGCTGCTTCCTTCCAGTAATCTCAGTCTGTTTCCCAGTTTACCCTTTCAATAAGCTTTCAGTTGATGATATGCAGACATTGAGTTATTCCACATTTGTACTTCAACTGTTCAAATGTTAATAAATTATTTCTCAAAAAACAATTTTCTATTCTTTTGATTCCTTTTCTCTCCCATTCTCTAAAGGAAAGGTTATCTATTGCAAAAGGGATTAGTGGGTTTTGTGTCAATACAATTTTGGTATTTGGTAAATCATTTTTTTCCTTTCTAAGTGGATCTTCTTCCATATATTAAGTAAATGATGCAATACTGGTGAGCTTTTATATTGCACCAGCTTTTCCTCCCACTCATAAAGTGTATGTTACGGTACCTGCTCCCCTATATTATTTAGTTCTATCTTATTCCAGTCTGGTTTTTCCCTTGTCTGGTAAAAATCTGATAAATACCTTAATTGTGCTGCTCTATAATACTTTTTAAAGTTTGGTAATTGTAAACAACCTTGATTGTATCTTTCTGTCAATTTATCTTAAGCTATCCTCGGTTTCCACTCTTTCCACAAAAATTTCCTTATTACTCTCTTTCGTTCATTAAAGAATTTCTCTATTAAGGGAATTGGCAACGATTGAAATAAGTATTGTATCCTTGGGAAGACATTCATTTTAATGCAATTTACCCTCCCTATCAACGTTAGTGGTAATTCTTTCCAATGTTCTAAGTCTTCCTGTCATTTCTTTATTAGTGGCTGATAATTTAGTTTGTACAGGTGGCTTAAGTTATTATCTAACCCAATACCTAGGTATTGGATTGCTTGTGTTTGCCATTTAAATGGTGAATCTTTTTTAAATTCTGTATAATCCGCGTTACTCATTGGCATCACTTCACGTTTATTTGCGTTGATCTTGTACCCCGATATTTCTCCATACTCCTTCAATTTCTTATGTAATTCTTTTATTGATATTTCTGGTTCTGTTAAGTATACTATGATGTCATCTGCAAAAAACTGATTTTTTACTCCTCCTTTATTTTATCCCTTTCATTTTATTTTCTGTTCTTATCAGTTCTGCCAATGGTTCTATTGCTGAAGCAAACAATGAGGGGGATAATGGACATACCTGTCTAGATGATCGACTTCATTTAAATTGGTTCGATACATATCCATTTACTGTTACCTTCACCAATGGTCCATTATATGATTTAATCCAATTAATATATTTTTCTGGTAGATTGAACCTCTGTAATACTTTAAATAAATAATTGCATTCTACTCTGTCAAAGGCTTTTTCTGCATCTAAATCAACAGCCACTGTTAGCTTCTTATTTCCTTGAACTGCATGAATTAGATTAATAAGTTTACAGGCATTATCTGCTGTTCGTCTTTTCTTAATAAATGCAGATTGATCATGTTTTACTATTTTTGGTACACAATCGAACAATGTGTATGCTAATAATTTTGCTATTATTTTATAATCTGAATTAAGTAGAGATATTGGTCTCTATGATGCTGGTGTTAATGGATCCTTCCCTGTCTTTGGTATTACTGTAATTATTGATGTCTTACATGAATCTGGCAAGTTTTGTGTTTATTCAGTTTGGTTCATTACTTCCAGGAGAGGAGGAATTAATACCTCTTTAAATGTTTTATAGTATTCTATTGGGAATCCATCCTCTCCAGGCATTTTATTGTTCGGCAGCCTTTTTAATATATCCTGTAATTGCTCTGTTTCAAATGGTTTATCAGTTTGTTTTGTTCCTCTTGCAATTTCAATAGTTCAATTTTAGCTAAAAACTCTTCTATTTTATCATATTTCCCCTCCTTCTCAGTTTGGTATAATTGTTCATAAAATTCCTTAAAGTTCTCATTAATCTCTATTGGGTTAAATGTAATTTGTCTGTCCTTTTTCCTTGATGCCAATACAGTTCTTTTAGCTTGTTCTGTTTTAAGTTGCCAGGCTAATATTTTGTGATTTATTTTTTCTCCTAGTTCGCAATATGTTTGCTTTATTTTCATTTTGTTCTTCTCCACCTTGTATGTTTGTAATGTTTCGTATTTTATTTTTTTGTCCGCCAATTCTCTCCTTTTCAGTATATCATCCCTTTTTACTAGTTCCTTTTCTGTACTTACAATCTCCCTTTTGAACTGCTCGATTTCCCGATTGCATTGCTTTTTCATCTTAGTTTCACATATTATTATCTGCCCTCTAATCAAGGCTTTCATTGCAACCATAATATAAATTTGCCTTTCACTCATTCTGTATTTATTTCAAAATATGTTTTAATTTGACCTTCAATAAACTCTCTAAATTCCTGCTTTTTAAGTAGCAGGAAGTTTATTTAACCTGTAAAGATATATGTTCTTGGTGGGATGTCCTCCAGTTCTATTGCTAATAACAGGAGTGAATGATCAGATAGTAATCTTACTTTATATTCAGTTTTCCTAACTCTCCCTTGATTAAGGGCCGACAACAAAAACATATCAATCCTTGAGTATGTTTTATCCCTACTTGAATAATATGAGTATTCCTTCTCTCTTGGGTGCTGCCTCCTCCATATATCTATAATTGTCATTTCCTGCATTGATTTAACCATAAACTTGGCCACTTTATTCTTTTTACTAGTCTTTTGTCCAGTTTTATCCAACATTGGATCCAAATTAAGGTTAAAATCCCCTCCTATCAATATATTTCCTTGTGTATCTACAATCTTCAAAAAAAATCTTGCATAAACTTTTGATCCTCCTCAAGTTCCAAAAATCTGAATATATCTGACAGTTTATCATTACATATGTCCCTGCTGGATCTATTATTTCTTCCTCTATTTTGATTGCTACATTTTTATTAATCAATATAGCTACACCTCTAGCTTTTGAATTATATGACGCTGCCGCTACGTGTCCGAAGGAGTCTCTCTTTAATTTGTTATGTTCCACTTCAGTTAGATGCGTTTCCTGCACAAATACTATATCTATGTTTTCTTTTTTCAGTAAGTTTAATAGCCTCTTCCTTTTAATTTGGTTATGTATTCCATTAATGCTTATAGACATATAGTTCAACGTGGCCATCTCATATCCTGTTCACACCTCATTTCCTCTTCCTCACCACCACCATCCCCCTTTCCCCCATTTTCATCTCTCAGCTTTCCTTTTTTGAACTCAATGTATGACAAAACATTTAAAACATAAAATACTCCAACAACTCACACATCAAATATTACCTTAACCCCAAACACCACCTCCCCCCCTCCCCCTGAGTTGCCCCTTATCCCTTGCTGGGCAACTACAACTCCCCTTTCCATTTCGATTGTGATCTTGCTCGCAAGCGTCAACTGATTTCACAGTGACGGTTATTCTCTCTCCCCCAACCCCCCCCCCAGAAAACACTTTTTTTACACACATACACAAAGTTCTCCCTTTTTTCCCCTTACTTCCTTCCTTCCCTTCTCTTTCCCTTCTTTAGTTCTTTATATATATTTTATCGCCATTCTTCATTCTTATTACATCTCTTCATCTCTCCTTCTGTCCTGCAAGCGTTCTGCAAATTCTTGTGCTTCCTCCGGATCCGAGAACAGTCTGCTTTGGTCCCTGGGGATAAATATTTTAAGCACAGCTGGATGTCTTAACATGAATTTATAACCTTTATTCCATAGGATCAATTTTGCTATATTAAACTCCTTCCTCTTCTTTAAGAGTTCAAACATTATGCCTGGGTAAAAAAATATTTTTTGACCCTTGTATTCCAATGGTTTATTGTCTTCTCTAATTTTATTCCTTGCCCGCTCCAGTATATTTTCTCTTGTCTTATGTCTCAAAAATTTGACTAAAATGGATCTTGGTTTTTGATGTGTCTGTGGATTCGGAGCTAGTGTTCTGTGTCCCCTTTCTATTTCCACTTCTTCCTGCATTTCTGTAATTCCCAGGACCTTCGGGATTCATTCTTTTATAAATTCCTTATATCTGTGCCTTCTTCATCTTCCTTTCAGCCCACTATTTTTATGTTGTTTCGCCTACTATAATTTTCCAACATATCAATTTTCTGAGCTAACAACTCTTGTGTCTCTTTAATTTTGTTTGTCACTTTCTTCCAATTTTCCTCTAAAGTCGTTTACTTCAGCGTTCAGAGAAACTACAGCGTTTCTCGTTCTTCCACATTTTCAACTCTTCCCTATTTCTGTCATGACTAGTTCTAATCTTTGCATTTTATCTTCTGTTCTTTTCATTTTTCTTTTAATTGCACTAAATTCTAATGACAACCATTCTTTTAATGCTCTCATTTGTTCTTCATTATTCTTTATTCTGTCCATCTGTTTTACCTTCTATCTCTCTGTGAAGATCTTAGTCTTCTTCTGTGTCTGTACCTATGTTTGTGTCTTCTTCTTTGTATCTGTGTCTCTTCTGATGAGTAGCTTGTCTCAATTTGTCAGTTCTCTTCTTGCTTGGCCTCTTGCTGTTGATCCTCTCCTTCTGAGCTGCTCATCTGTCGAGCCTCCTGCTGCTGCTCCTCTTGCCGTTCACCCCGTCGACTTTCTTTCTCACCTGGTACTTCACTCCCTCTCCTATCGCTTTCCTCATCTTCCAGCTGAGAGCCCTGGTGTCAGGCGTCCCTCAGCTGGTTGCGCCATGGTTGCCTGCTCCTCGGCTGAGCCCCCCTCCCGTCGGTGTTTTCCTTTATCTTGGATTGCGCACTACGCACTTTTGTTTGGCTCAGAGAGCCATTTTTGCAGTCCACCGGTCGGGGGGGTCACGATGCCGCAGGTCCGACACCAACCTCGGAAATCGAGCGCTTTTCTCCACCACGGCTCCCTGTTCGTTCGTGCAGGTGAAGCCTTCTCCTTTCTTTAACGGTGTCTTTTCTTCTTTTTTTCATGTTTTTACTTTTTCCTTCTTGGGTGCCATCTTCTTTCTCTTCTCTGCAACTTTATCTTTTATTTCTTATATTTTATATTTATTGAACTTTGTCTTTTCTTAACTTTTTTTCTTCTTTTCTGGAGAGGGCTGGTTTTACCCTACCGGCCACGACTCCATCAAGTGACTCCTTCCTATATTTTATTACTTGAGGGAAATTAAAGTTTTTCAATGCAGATCCATTACAATATCTGACGTTCATGAAATCCTTTGAACTTCACATTGAAAGTAATACTAAAAAAGCTAAAGATCGTCTGTATTACCTGGAACAGTTTACTGGGGGACAGGTGAAGGAGTTAGTCAAAAGTTGCCAATATATAGTATTGTGGCGGTGTGGGCAGTGGAAGAAACACAGCCACCACATTGAGGGTCGTAACGACAGTTTTAAGGGCAGCATGAGCTCAGTCACCTGGTGCATTGTGACATCATAATCGCTGCCCAGGGTGCACGCTGGAAGGGATGCTGGAGTCGGAGGGAGACCTCAGATGACATCATTTCCCCATGGCTACCCCACCACATGGCAATACAAGCGAGGCCGGTTTGCCATGAGGATGTGCACCACCACACAACCCACCCCCCCCCCCCCCCCCAGAACTGGCTATGCATCCTGTCGCTTTGGCAGCCAGCCCCGGTGCTTGGGCGTGGCCTTCTGCACCGGCTGTGATAACTCCAGATGGGCCGTCTTCAGGTGGTCCACTGTAAAACGATCCTCTCTCCCCCCAAAGTCCAGGGTGAAGGTTCTGCTGGACATTGAATGGCCTCTCGTACAGTCGCTATAGTGGTGCATCTTGTGGTCCACTCCACACAAAAACGAACTGGGCCGAATCAAGCTCTTTGGGGAGGGAGTGGGGGAGCTAGGGAGGCCAGTTGCCTGCGTAGGTCCAACAGCAGGTTTTTGTCAGTAGCCATGGTGTCAGGGTCTGCGCCAAAAATCTCACCTGGCAGGGAAAGCGGTGTGCCACAGACCATCTCCACTGCTGAAGCCTGCAGGTGCCGTCCTAATCCCAAGGAGGACCCAGGGTAGTTCGTCCGCCCAGTCTGGTCCAGAGAGCCTGGCCATAAGCGATGCCTTCAGGTGCCTGTGGAACCTCTCCACCAACCCGCTGAACTGCGGGTGGTTTGCTGTGGTGTGATGAAGCTTGACCTCTAGGAGCTTCGCCATTTCAGTCCACAGGGCAGACGTGACCTGCGCCGCTCTGTCGCTAGTGATGTGTGCTGGGACTCCAAAACTGGCACTTCTCCGCAGAAGCCTCCTTAATCGGGACGGCCTCCAGCCACTTTGTGGCCTGATTCACCACCGTGAGGAGGTAATGAGCCTCCTTGGACAGGGGCCTGATGACATCAACATGGATGTGTTGGAATCTGCGAACCGCTGGGTCGAAGTTCTAGATGGGGGCTCGTGTTTATTGGTGGACCTTGGAGGTCTGGCACCTGGTACAGTTCCTGGCCAGTTCCGTCACTTCCTTCTTCAGCCCGTGCCACACAAACTGCTCCACGACCATCTGCACGGTTGTCTTCACTGCTGGGTGAGCGAAGTCGTGGATCAGACTGAAGACCTTTGCCCTCCAGTGCGGCAGGACCACCGGACGCAGCATGCCTGTTGAGACGTCGCAGAGCAATGTGTCCAGGCTGCTTGGCACCTAGACATCCTGGAGTTTGAGGCCCGAGATGGCGATCCGCAAGGCCTGCATCTCCTCATCATTCCTCTGGGTCTTAGCCAGTTGCTTGAAATCCAGGCTGGGCATGAGCGTGTTGATGTCTGGATGGGAGAGCGCATCCGCCATTACATTGTCCTTACCGGCCCTGTGTCGGATGTCAGTCGTGAACTCAGACACGTACGAAAGGTGGCGCTGCTGTCTGGCGGACCACGGGATCCTTGGTCATCACCAGTGCTTGAGTGTGGGGCTTGTGATCCGTAAAGGCTGTGAACAGCCTGCCCACGAGGAAGTAGCGGAAATGGCGGATAGCCAAATACAGCGCCAGGAGCTCCCAGTCGAAGGCACTGTATTTGAGCTCAGGCGGGTGAAAAAGGCCAGCGGGTGCCATTGTCCAACGAGCAACTGTTCCAGAATCTCTCCCCAACCCCCGCCACTGCAGTAGCTGAGGCACCCATGGAGACCGCCGTGTGCACCTCCGGCCACAGGTGCACAAGCAGCGTGGTGCTGGCTAGAGCATCCTTTGTCACAATGAAAGCACTGTCCGTCTCCTCTGACCACAATAAAGTTTTTTCTTTGGTGGCCATGAACGCGAACAATGAGTGCATGGTGCGCAGAGCTCCGGGGATGAAACGATGGTAAAAAGTTCACCATGCCCGCAAACACTTTTTTTTCTCCAATTTTTTATTTTTCACACTATTAAACATATAAATCAAAATACACACAAACATTTCCCTCTTGAATATACACAGTGTCATTTCCCCCCACCCCCCACCCTCTGCGAACTCTTGAAGGCCTTTCAGGGTGAAGGGTTTGGGGAATCGGAACAGCTGCAAACTTCTCTGGCGCCGGCACAGACCCAGCCCCCGAAATGGTGTCCCCCAGGAACTTGAGGGACTCCTTGTCAAACTGGCATTGGCCTCCTCCTTTGCCTGCTTGAGCTTCTCAGGCGCAACTGTCTGCGTCTAGCATGCAGAGGGGGGCCCCATGCTGGGGCATGGCGGCATTGAATCATGGCTCTAAGATGGCAGGGTATACATGGAGGATCTCATCGAACTCGTCCCTGGTGACGGCTACGCCGATTTCAGGCCTGCTGGCTTCTGCTGTGTCTCCTTGGGTGGAGAGGAACGTTCAGGCATTGACTAGCCTTTTGCCTTTCATGTTCACCAGTAGGCCGTGAGCTCTGAGGGAGTCGGCCCCTAACAGCGCGGTGCCCACGGAGGCGAGGATGAATTTCCAGAGGAACTTCTCCTTCCCTATCTGTATCTGTGCCCTGCAGGTGCCGTAGGTCCTGATGGTGGAGTGGTTGGCCACCCGTGGGGTTTGACCTCAAGATCGGGTGCATCTCTAATGCTGTGGGGGTTGAAATATGCTGAGCTCAGCCCCTGTGCCCACCAGGAATCGGCATCCGGTGTATCTGTCCATCACATGAAGGAAGCTGTTTGTGTGGCCAGCCATCGCAACCATCAACACGGATGGCCTGGTCATTTCCCTGATATCCGCAGGGCTGGCACACTTATGGGCTTGCGCTCCCCAGCGCTGGTGGTAGAAACACCAGGTTGACTGGCCCTCCTCTGGCTTGGTCTTGGGAACGGCTTGTGGTTGGCTGGCTCCTGGTCGTGCCACCGAGTTGAGGGCTGCCTCGTTCTCCTGCTTTGTGCGCCAGAGGGCACCTGCATGGGATGTTGCTCTCCTTGGGTTCGAGAAGTCTTCATCTGTGAGAAGCAGCTGGATGTCCTCCGGCATCTTTTCCAGGAATATCTGGCAGACGAGAAAACAAGGCTTGTAGTCTTCCGCCAGGGCCAGCATTTTGTCCATCAGTGCCGACAGACTACGGTCCCCAAGACCATCTAGGTGAAGGAACCTGGAAGCCCTTTGCTGGGGAGTTAGCCTGAAAGTTTCAAGCAGAATATCTTGAGGGCAGTGTACTTGCCCATAGCCAGGAGGTTGTGGATGATGTCGTGCACCCTCATTGGCGTATCTTGGTCCAGAGCACTCATGAAATGATAGAACATCGTGGCATCTGAGGAGATGTTGCGGAATTGAAATTGTGCTTCCGCCTGCCAGAACCAAGTTCTCAGTTGGTGGGTCCAAAAGGGGGTAAGCTGGATGGAGACAGTGTCAATCTCTGCTGAATCCATGGTGTTTTGAGTCCAGAAAAATGTTTGGGCTCATTGGGGTTAACACTGTAGCGGTGTGAGCAGTGGAAGAAACACAGCCACCATGTTGAGGGTCATTAACGACTGTTTTTGTTCAACTTCAGTGTGCCCCTTTAAGGGCAACAGGAGCTCAATCACCTGGTGCATTGTGACATCATAACCGCTGGCCAGGGTTCGCACTGGAAGGGATACTGGAGTCAGAGTCTGATGGAGTCTGATGATGCCATTTCCCTATGGCTGCCCTGCCACATAGCGATACAAGCGGGACCGGTTCGCCATGAGGATGTGTGCTGCCACGCGGTAATGGAGAGGCAGTGTTCCACCACCAAGTGGCGCTGCTGCACTCCTGTTTAGAGGACACACTACCTGCCAGTCAAGGTCAAAGACTCACCCTAAGCCATTAAGGTGACCCTTACTAAATCACCAGGTGCTGCAGGCCAGGTAACCCACCCAGACTCAGCCCTGACCTTCACCCAACTGGCCCAGGTGAATCACCCCTGCTGAGCCGCTGCACTTGGCTTCAAGCCATTGGCCACAGCAACCACACTGACCCTTACGATTGCCCCCCACTCCTCCACCCTTGCCTCTTTGGACTCCTCGAGGTATGTAAGTATTACCTTCCACACTGGGTTGGGGTCAGTCTCGAGGTTAGGTAGCTAGAGCCGTGTCCGTACCGGTCAAGGGGTAGGGGCACGTAGTATCACCATGATCTGATTGTTGAATATGCATGCTCTTGTCATTTCCACAGTTTCTGTCTGTTTCCCCCTCGTCATCCAAAAGTATATTTACCCCCTGCGTATTGTGTATGTGTGTCGAGGTTTGCTTAATATATTGACCCTGTTCTATTTCCATCCCTGAAATAAACGTGTGCTTTGTACCTGCACTTTGGTCTGGTTCTTAACCTGTGGGACCCACATGAACCCAAACAAGATCTGGATCCAGACCAAGGTTTGAAAAGGGCAAAAGAATTATTGCCCCATCGTTATAGCGATGATGACCATAAAATCGCAAGGGCCCACGTGGACAAAGTTCTTTATTGGCCAGAACTTAAATCAGAGGGCGCAAAACTTTACAAGCACGTGCTCTCTTTCTGAGAGGATGCTGTAACGCAATGGGAATGAGTGTACATTTGCAAGAGCTGAATTTGCTTGCTAATTTATTGATTATGTTCAGTAAATGACCTGATAAGCTGAGGGACATACGGAGAAAGAAAGTTGCACAGCTTAAGGTTCTTCCTGAAAGGGACGCCACTTTTGTGGAGGTTAACACTGTCCCAGTATTTGAAAATGTTAAGGATACTTCAATAGTTCCTGAAGATGTAAACAAGTCTAAACAGGAACCAAAGGGAAGTACCTTTGTTAATGTTGTGTCAGATACAAGCTGTTGGAAGGGTCTGTGTGAGTCAACAGGTTAAGAACCAGACCAAAGTCAAGTTACAAAGCACACATTTATTTTGGGGATGCAAACGGGACAACAGGGTCAATATGCGACAAACCGCTACACACATACATAATATGAAAGGGGTAAATGTACACTTTCAATAACGAGGAAGAAACTGAGAGAAGACTGGGGAAAATTACATGAATACACACATTCAACAGTCAGGATCAAGGTGATTGCCCCCACACCTTGACCGGTTCGGACATGGCTCTTGAACCTCACCTCAGGACTCACCCCAACCAAGAGCGAAGTCCAAGAGAGGCAGAACAAAGGGCCACATGGCCCTTTATAGTTCTGCAGGCAGATTTGGCAGGGCCAATCACTCAGGGCAGGCTGGGCCCCATTGGCCGCTGTGGCCAATGGCTCGAAGCCAAGTGCAGGGGCTCAGCAGGGGTCCACTGAGGTGATTGAGTGAAGGTCAGGGCAGAGTTAGGGCAGGCTGCCTGGACTGCAGCACCTGGTGATTTAGGTGGGCTGATCGCAAGGGTCACCTTAATGGCATGGGGTGAGTCTTTGACCTTGAATGGCAGGTACTATGTTTTCCGAACAGAAGTGCAGCAGCGCCACCAGATGGTGGACACTGACTCTCAATTACAATCCACCCCTTTGGAAGACACACTGCACACCAATAATATATGACAGGTGATAAGTAAATCTAACTGGATAATAATGGTGAGGTGTGTATGATTTGACAGGCACAACAAAGAATTATCAGGTCTATAATAATAAATGCAATACCCCAATTTATGATAATTGCCCAAATCTCCCCCCCCCCCAATGGAGCCAAAAGACCACCAGTCTCCCCATGAGGTGATGTCCTGGAGGAACCAGTCCATGGATTTTTAAATTTTAGCCACTGAGTTCCGAATGTGGTCAGCCAGGTAGGTGATGTTGGAGGATTTGTTGGGTATGGAGGTGCAGCACTCCTGGCCAAAGTTTGCTGCCAGCAGGAAGTCCAGAGCCATTTGATTTTGCAGTGCTACCATACATTCGGCCATCATCTCCGCAGCTGTCTGGGTCAGAGCGTCCTGTGTATGGTGCAGGGACACTGCCATCTCGCTGGCCAACGTCTCCAGGAGGGCATTAATCTGGGTCACTTTGTTGGAGAGCTGGGCGGTACCATACATGGGGAAAGCGATCATCCAGAATTTTTCTGCAGCAGTAATGCCCTCTTGTTGCAGTGGTTACCAAGCGCTGGGTGCTCCCCATGGTCACCAAGAGTGTGGATGTAGGGCACCACGAATGCAGGGACAGAAGCCATACCAGGTGGCAGGGAGCCTGGGGTAGGCATGGTGGCCATTTACCTAGTGGGTGCCATTCAAGTGCCAGGGTTCCCCCAGCTTGGTGACACCGTTGGAGCTGTTGAGTGTGTAGCCCGGGTACCATCTGTGCAGACAGTCACTGTCACTGACAGAGGTTGGAGATGTGTCTGTTGGGGAGTCTGCACCAACACTCCTTTAGTTTATGGAGGAGCTGTGGGATGATGCAGAGGGTCGGGACTCAAATGGAGGTCAAATTATAAGAAAGGAAATACCAGTTTTTGAAGTACCCACCCCATCAGGAGTCGGTGGAGGGGATCGTGTTAAGTGGGGAGCCAATCCAAAACCCACTGGAGCATAGTCTATCTAGGGAGTTCATCTGAGAATCATCCAGCAGGATGGGAGTGAGTGGTAATGCTTGACCGATGTGTGCTGGAGTTTGAACGCAGATTCAGCAGTCTGATCCATTCGTGGTGATGGCAAAGTCGTAGGCAATGCAAAGAAATGTGTTTGTCGGTGTGACATTGCCATTGGTCGCGCTAGCAGCAGGGATAGATGCAGGATTTGCATTTTCCTGTAGGGTGAAAGAAACAAGCGGGGGGGGAGGTGAACTTATTGTCTCTGAGTGAGATGATGGGTGTGGAGACGAGAGGTTGGTCTGGCCTGGGATTGCAACTTAGTGGGTGTCTCCAGGACCATGCATGACATTCTCCCCCTTTTGGGGGGGGACCTGGTTACTGTCATGTCCACACTCCTCCAAAGTCCTCGATCTTGGGGGGTTGTTTGGTGGGCTCTGGTTCAGGGGGTGGGAAGTGTGAAAGGTGGAGACATGGCTGTGTCTCCTTCGCCAGTAGGGCATGTTTTCAAATGATCCACAACCTGTTGCAATACTTTCAACAATCCCCTCAGTGTGTGGGAGGGTGTCAGAGTGTGGATGCTCCCCTTGAGCAGGCCGTCAGTTTTTCAACCAATCCCGATGTCCAGTTTTGGGCTTTATACCCTGCAAAGTGTGAACCCTGATCAGATTGCACCTCCCACGGGGCTCCATAGACGGAGGAGAGCTGCTGTAATCCTTTAATGGTGTTTTTCTGGTTGGCTTTCTCACAGGGTACTGCCACCATTGTCAGGATATACTGCTTTTTATTTTGGCATGGGAACAGTCCGATATCGTTAATCTGCCTTACGCGACCTGCTCCCGTGCCGTGGTGAATGTAACCATTAGCCACCCCTTGGCTTCAAATGCTGATAGACAGGGCAGTCAAGCATGGCAGATTTGCACTGATCCACAGTGAGAATGACCCCGAACTGTTCTGCCCATCATCATGTGCTGTCAACACCTAGGTGGCTGCTTTTGCAGTGTGCCCATGCGGCCAGTGCCCCATTGTCAGTGTCTGGCGGGGAGGTGGTGGCAATGCATATTTGGGCATACTGGTCCATGGCAGTGTTATGTGCTGCCTCATCTGTGCTATTCCTGGTGTGTGTGTCCACATGATGTACTGTGATCTCTCTGTAGGTGGCTTGGTCCCAAATCAGTTACTGGTGGTGCTGTCCCCAGAAGGGCACCAATGAATATCCCACCCCATCTCATGCCATTGGGCTATCCACACTGCCATGCCATTGGCCACTGTCCATGAATTGGTGTAGATGTGGACGGGGCCGGTGGTGTCCTGTTGTGCACATGCTACTGTTGCCAGCTCAGCAAGCTGGCTGGAGCCACCCTCTCCTTTGGTCAGGACTTTTCCCATGGCGAGGTGGAGTGCTGCTGCCTTCCAGTGTTGTTTTCCCCCTTTCCAATGGCTGGAGAACCATGCATGTGTCTTTTGTTGGGAATCGAGGGAGTCAAAGGGGCAGCTCCTGGTCGCAGGGGAGGGTGTGAATTTGGCCAATTTGGAACCGACTCCTGGGCTTGCGGGAAGGACATGACCTGCTCATGGAGGTGGCTGACCCCTTCTGGGACAGGCTCAGCACGGTCCGTAATGTACCACTTCCATTTTACTACGGATGATCATGAGGCCTGGCCTTCCTTGTGCATGGAATCGGATAATGAGCAGATGTGGGTGGAGGACGATGGGGTCAGTGACTCTTTGATGCATGTTAGCTACGAGGGCCAGGTAACAGCCAAGCTCCTGGTACTCAAACGGGCTATAGAGTACAGCAGCTTCAGGCAGGGACTTTGTCCAGAAGCCCAACGGGACTTTGCAAAATTGGAGATCCTGCCAGAGGCTCCATTCGGCCGTGGTCTCCCTCGATGAAAGCTGCAACTCAAAAGGAACACCTGCCTGCCTTGGAGCAAGGGACAACACTTGTTCCACAGCTTGCTTTGTTGCATCAAAAGCAGACTGTTGTTCAGGACCCCATTGGAAGGTGGCATTCTTTTGAGAGACCCTGTAGAGTGGTCTCAGATTTTTTTTTTGTAATTCTTTATTTATTGCACTATGAACCATATGGACATATAAAATACAATAAAACAAAATCTTTATACAAAAGGAATACAAACAAAAAATGCACATCATCTACTTATTCACATTAAATCTGATCGTGTTTATCTTCTTATCGTTTTAGGTGGTGGTGGTCCGAGTCCTGCTCTTTCTGTTATGTTCCATATATGGGTCCCGGGTTCTTTCAATCATTGTAACTTTGTCTTTTAAATTATATCTGATTTTATTTCCCCAATGGGATACACTTAAACTTGGTTATTTCTTCCGTTAATGTTGAGAGTCATATGGTCCAACGTGGTCATCTTATATCTTTATTTTCACTTCTTTTCCACCTCTTCACCACCTCCTTCCCTTTTTTCATTACTGTTTTATTGTTTTCCTTTTTAATCTCAATATATGACAACGTATTTAAGACATGAAAGACCCCAACAATCCCCACAAGCAATAACCCTTTAACCCCAAATGAACCTCCCCTCCTTGGATTGCCTCCAGTCCCTTGACGGCAACTACAACTCCCCTTTCCATTCGGTTTGCGAACTTACTCGCAAGCATCAATCGATTTCACAGTGACCATTATTCTCCACACCCCAGCACCGCCAGAGAACACTATTTTCCTATATTTATAACAAATCTCTTTCTCTCTTTTTCCTTCTTCCCCTTCTCTTATCCATCTTTAAATCTTTATATATACATTATATTTACTTTATATTTTAACATATTTTGTTGTTGGTCTTCCTTCTTGTCACTCCTCCTCTTCTCCTGTCCTGCAAATGTTCAGCAAATTCTTGGGCTTTCTTTGGGTCTGAGTACAGTCTATTCTGTTCCCCAGGAATCGATACTTTGAGTACTCCTGGATGCTTTAATATAAAGTTATACCCTTTCTTCCATAAGATTGTTTTCGCCGTGTTGAATTCCTTCCTCTTTAAAAGTTCGAAGCTTATGTCTGGGTAAAAAAATATTTTTTGTCCCTTATATTCCACCGGCTTATCATCTTCTCTAACGTTCTTTCTTGCCTGCTCCAGTATGTTTTCTCTTGTCATATAGCTTAGAAATTTTACCAATATAGGTCTCAGTTTTTGATGTGGTGGCGTTTTCGGTACTAGCGCTCTATGTGCCCTTTCGATTTCTATTTCTTCATGTGAATCGGTTGTTCCCAGCACCTTCGGGATCCATCCTTTTATAAATTCCTTCATATCTGATCCTTCTTTGCCTTCTTTCAGGCCAACTATTTTTATGTTGTTTCGCCTCCTGGAGTTTTCCAATACGTCAATTTTTTTGTGAAAATAAATCTTGCGCCTCTTTAATTATTTTTTCGCTCTCTTCCAACTTCCCTCTGAAATCATTTATCTCCATTTCTACAGCAGCTTCTCGTTCCTCCACATTTTCTACTCTTTTCCCTATTTCAGTCGTGACCAACTCTAAGCTTTGCATTCTGTCTTCAGCTCTTTTCAGTTTTCTTTTGATTAAACTAAATTCTAATGAGAGCCATTCTTTTAATGACCTCATTTGTTCTTCGAAAAAGATTTTATCTAAACTTTGTCCTTCTATTTTACCTTCTTCTTTCCTTTGGAATTCTTGGTCTTCTTCCTCCTCTTCTTCTGCGTCCGTATCTATGTCTGTGTCATCTTCTTCTCTTCTCTGTATCTTTGTATCTTCATCCTTCTCTGGTGAGCTGCTTCTGTATCCTTGTTGGGCCCCCTGCCGCAGGTCGACCCACTGCTGGGCCCCCTGCCGCAGGTCGTCCAGCCCTTCATTCTCTTTCTCACCATTCTTCTTCTTTCTTGTTTGCTTCCCCCAGCCGAATGCCCCGATACCGGGCATCTAGCAGCTGGCCACTCTGCAGCTGCCGCTCCGCAGCTGAGTCCTCCTCCCATCAGCGTTAACCTTTTCTCTTACTTGCGGACACGCAACTCCGCGCATGTACAGTTGCGCACCTCTTCTTGGCTCTGAGAGCCAGTTTTGGAGTCTGCCAGTCGGGAGGACACCACTCCTCTGGGGAATCACCAACACTGGAGATCAGCCGCTCCTCTCCATGGTGTCCCTCTGCTCCGATGTGCAGGGAAGGCCTTCTTTCTTCTCCAGTGTTTTTCCTTCTTCTCTTTTCTCTGTTATTCTTACTTTTCTTCTTTTGGGTGCCATCTTCTGTCTCTTCTCTGTAAATTTATCTTTCTCTTCCTGTATTTTATGTTTATTGAGCTCTGCTTTTTCACACTTTTTTTTCCTTTTCTTTTCTCTGGAAAGGGCTGTTTCCACCCAACCAGCCACTACTCCATCATGTGACCACCCGAGAGTGGTCTCAGATTCATAGTGAGGTGGGGTATGTGTTGTCACCAGTAACCCAAGAGACCCACAAAACTCTGGGTACTAGTTTTATTGGTGGGGATTGCAGAGTTTAAAATTTTATTTCTGGCTGATTCTGGTATCTGCCAGGGTCCTGAGTGCCATTGAATGCCCAGGAAATGAGCTTCCCGGGAGGGCCCCTGAATCTTGTGCATATTAATGGCCCACCCCCTATCTCTCAATAAGACTATTAGCATCTGAAGAGCCTCAGAGACAATGGTCTCAGATGGCCTCTGGATGTCATCGATATAATAGGGAGGGGGAGTCAATTGACTGCAGATCACAGGTGATTAGGCTATGGCAGATAGTGGGGTGGTGGAGGTAGCCTTGAGGGTATCTACAGAAGATGTATTGTTGTGGATCCCAAGTAAATGAAAATTGGTCTTGGGAGTCATTATGCAGGGGAATGGAGAAGAATGCATTCGCCAGGTCGACCACTGCACATATCAGGGTTATTTGGGCAGGAAGCTTTGTCTTTCACTAAAGTAATAAAGTCTGGGAAAGCCGTGGGTAACATGGGGAGACGGGGTGGTATTTTATTTAGCTGCCTGAGGCCTACAGTCATCCTCCAGGTGTCATTTCATTTTTGTATTGGCCAGACAGGGTTATTGAAGGGTATCAAGGGATGCAAAGGGGCTCCAGGTCTAATAACCCTCCTTCAGGAGAGCCTCAACAGCCTTTGTAATGTCCTGGTGTCCTCCCGATACATGGTATTGGAGCATTTTCATTACTTTGGAACGGGGAGTATGACCACAGGCTTCCACTTAACTGCCCCCACTACCATGCTCACCTGTGTGACCCCAAAGGTGAAGCGGCACCGGTTGGTATGGATGGACTGTCCCTGTAATAAATTGATGCCCAAGATGCATTCAGTGGAGGGAGCAATGAGGACCACAGTGGGTCCGGGGGGTTGGTTCCCGATGGTCAAGCATCTGGTGACCTCCTTTGCAGGCAGGAGGGAGCCTCCTAGTCCATCAGTCTGCATAGGGGTCCCCCTCCACCCTGCAGGGTTGCCAGGGTAATAGTGTGCTGTGCGCCTGTGTTCATGAGTGCCAGCCAGCGATGTATGTTGTCCTTTCCCGAAGGTGCTGCTACAGGGATGTGCGGCCTCGGGCGCCCCGGGTGGGAAAGGTCAGCAGGGTGCTGGGGACCTGCCCTTCATCCTATGAAGGGGGTCTTTCATGCACCGTTAGCAGGCTGCTCACGCAGGGTGAGTGCAGACATCAATTACAGCAGCTGCTGCCTGATCTCAGCCTTAAGGGCTGGGGAGATGGGGTCAGGTGGTGTGGTAGGAACAACAGTGTGGGCTGGTCGGGTGGCATGGGGGATGAGGGTGGCTCCAGCCTCCTGCTTACTGGTGGGAGAACTGCATGTCTTCCCCTGGCGAAGCTTCCCCCTACTCAACTCCTTCCAGTGTGCATACAGGGCAGGAGTGGGAATCCTATCAATACGAGTTGTGTCCTCTCCTGCGTGCAGCAGGTCGAAGTAGAGCCTCCTGTTGGGCAGTGAGGGGCTCAGGTTCCGGGTTCTGGACTCCGCACTGCGGACTAATGAGGACACCTCTCGTGGCATATACTACCCCTCCAGGAGGGTGATGGCATCGCGTACTATTTTCCCTGTGGCGGGCCCCATTAGCAGCTGAATAATCGACTTAAGATCAAGGGCTGCAGTAGTCACAAAGTGTACCGCGTATGTGCTGGTTACCCCCGTGTTCTCAATGAAACCTTAGTCAATGGTCTCCTCATATATCTCATTGTTCAGTGCCTACTCTCTGATGACTCAGGTGCCCTCCCCTACTGTGGACCAATGTGATCTCCCATGGACGTTCCATTCCAGTCGAGTGGGATATCGGATTTGTATGGCCATGAGCATGACCACGAGCTCCCACAGTGATGACTCACTGCAGATCCCCTCCTGTGGTGCTCACAGGGCATTATAAATGGCCTGAAGTTTGGAGGTTCCCCAGATCACAGACCTCCTGATCGGAGATGGCAATATTAGAGCTCCCCTCATCCCACAGTCTGAGGAGCCAAGCAGCGAGGTGATCACCTGGCCGCTGGTGGTGTCGGTCCACCAGCTGGGTGAGCACCTTCGGAGAGAAATCACAGGTCTCAGTGGTCTCCCATGGTCCGCTAGCACGTGCCCAAGCTGCCCCCTCCTTATTGCCCCCCTATTCCATGGAGGAGCTGGGACCTTGTGGTGACGAGTCGGGCTTGTAGGACTCAGCGGTGGGGGGGGGAATGGGACAGTTGCGGCAGGACCCTGACTCCCCGTGTGTCCATCCTCATCACTCTCCATCCAGATGTCCCCATCCCCCAGCTGTGTTCGACGGCTCACCCTGACGGATAAAGATTCTAATTTTAATTGAGTCAGGTCATTAGCCCAACCGACGGGCTGCCTGAGCCTGCTGGAGCCGGATCCTCGGTGTCTCTGGTCACTCGTTTTGCCTTGGGCAGCAAGAAGTGCCTCAAGCAGTCTGCTGCAGCTCAGTCCCAGGTCTTCTGTTTCCCTGTCCTTATGGTCAGAGACGGTCTGCAGCTTTTCCACCAGCTGATTGGAGATCCTACCTGGTGTCTCAGCAGTGATGCCCGCAGCCAGTAGGCACCCCTCTGATTACCCCCTCCCTTGGGAAATCCTGACTCCTTCAGGAGGACTACCATTCCATCGCCTCAAGAGTCCCGCTGCTCGGACCAGTCCTCGGGCTTACCAAAGTTGGGCAGCATGCTGGCCAGACTTCCAAATCCCTCACTATCTTTAGCCCACCCGAGCATTCTGTTTTTGGGGCCAGTACTGGCTTTCCTTCGCCCGTTCCAAAACATCCCTCTCTGATCTGTGCTTGGCCAAAACCCTTGCAATCCTGCACGTAGCACCAATTGTTGTAAGGGTTCGTGTGGGACACAGTTTAAGAACCAGATCAAAGTCAAGGTACAAAGCACATGTTGATTTCGGGGATGCAAAAGGGACAACAGGGCAAGTATGCTAGGCAAACCTATACACACAGACAATCTCTTTGGCTTGGCTTTGCGGACGAAGATTTATGGAGGGGGTAAAAGTCCACGTTAGCTGCAGGCTCGTTTGTGGCTGACAAGTCCGATGCGGGACAGGCAGACACGGTTGCAGCGGCTGCAGGGGAAAATTGGTTGGTTGGTGTTGGGTGTTGGGTTTTTCCTCCTTTGCCTTTTGTCAGTGAGGTGGGCTCTGCGGTCTTCTTCAAAGGAGGTTGCTGCCCGCCAAACTGTGAGGCGCCAAGATGCACGGTTTGAGGCGATATCAGCCCACTGGCGGTGGTCAATGTGGCAGGCACCAAGAGATTTCTTTAGGCAGTCCTTGTACCTTTTCTTTGGTGCACCTCTGTCACGGTGGCCAGTGGAGAGCTCGCCATATAACACGATCTTGGGAAGGCGATGGTCCTCCATTCTGGAGACGTGACCCACCCAGCGCAGCTGGATCTTCAGCAGCGTGGACTCGATGCTGTCGACCTCTGCCATCTTGAGTACTTCGACGTTAGGGATGAAAGCGCTCCAATGGATGTTGAGGATGGAGCGGAGACAACGCTGGTGGAAGTGTTCTAGGAGCCGTAGGTGATGCCGGTAGAGGACCCATAATTCGGAGCCGAACAGGAATGTGGGTATGACAACGGCTCTGTATACGCTTATCTTTGTGAGGTTTTTCAGTTGGTTGTTTTTCCAGACTCTTTTGTGTAGTCTTCCAAAGGCGCTATTTGCCTTGGCGAGTCTGTTGTCTATCTCATTGTCGATCCTTGCATCTGATGAAATAGTGCAGCCGAGATAGGTGAACTGGTTGACCGTTTTGAGTTTTGTGTGCCCGATGGAGATGTCAGCCTTGTCTAGCATGGTTCTGATGTTCCAGCATGCTAGCTTGAGTTTGTGAGCATCTTTTGAGGGGGAAGACGTGGAGGGGGAGGACGTGGACTTGTCCTCGGGCCTGCGCAAAGGAGCTTTTAGGTGGAGTTTTGAGTTTTGTGTGCCCGATGGAGATGTGTGGGGGCTGGTAGTCATGGTGGGGAGCTGGCTGATGGAGGACCTCAGTTTTCTTCAATACGCCAGGGGTAAATGTACACTTCTGATACCAAGAGACAAATTGACAGAAGACTGGGAGTAATTACATGAATACACACATTCAACAGTCAGGATTGAGGTGATACTACATGCCCCCACACGTTGACCGGTACAGACACGGCTCTTGCTACCTAACCTCAGGACTCACCCCAACCCAGTGCAAAAGTGCTGCTTGCGTGCCACGAGGAGTCCAGAAGAGTGAGAACAAAGGGGCACGTGGCCTTCATAGTTTTGCAGGCTGTATTGGGGTCCAATCACTCAGGGCAGGCTGGGCCTCATTGGCTGCTGTGGCCAATGGCTCGAAGCCAAGTAAAGGGGCTCAGCAGAGGTCAGCCGAGGTGATTCACCTGGGCCAATTGGGTAAAGGTCAGGGCTGAGTTTGGACAGGCTGCCTGGACTGCAGCACCTGGTGATTTAGCTGGGCCAATTGCAAGGGTCACCTTCATGGCATTGGGGTGAGTCTTTGAACTTGATTGGTCGGTAGTGTGTTCTCCGAACAGGAGCGCAGCAACGCCACCAGGTGGTGGATTCTGCTTCTCCATGAAACAAGCACAAGAAAGAAAAAGGAAACAAAGGAAAAAGAAGATCAGACTGTTCAGGAATTCAAAGAAGAGCATGCTTTAGAAAAATGTTCACAATTGGAGAAAAAGTTGTATGATGAGAAATTAAACTTTTTAAAGAAGAATGGAAGACGTTTCGGTTGCTTGTTTAAAGTACACATCAGCAAAACTTGTAATAAGTGCCTCAGTTGTGATATATGCAGTTTACAGCATCCCAAGTTACTGCATCCTTAACAAAATAAAGTTGAGAAGGAAGTCAAACAATCTGAATCCAAGACTAAAGACACAGTAAAAGAGAACGCCTCCGCTTTGGTCCAGACAAACAGGCTAACTGGAGCCGGTGGCAAAGTTCTCTCAATAGTTCCTGTGCAGGGTAAAGCTAAAAACGGAATCTTCTTACTGAAGATCAATGCATTTCTTGATCCAGGAAGTACTTTATCACTTTGTACTGTTGAATTAATGAATAAACTTAATCTTCATGGTAAAAGATCATAAATCTTGTTCAAGACAATGAATGATGAAAGGAACATTGATACTAATATAGTTTCAGGTTTACAGATTGTTGGATTGAATAGCAATGAATTTTGTGATCTGTGTGTCCATACTCAGAAGATAATGCCTGTGAATGAGGAGAATATTCCCAAACAGGATGATATCAAACAGTGGGATCATCTAAAAGAAGTTAGCTTCTCCAAGGTGGATGCCAAAAATCAAGATGCAAATCAGATTAGCTATACCAAAAACTCTCAAACCTCTAGAGCAGGGGTGTCAAACTCAAATTCACGGAGGGCCAAAATTAAAAACTTGGACTAAGTCGAGGGCCGAACTAAATATTTATTGGAAATTTTCAACAACATCTGCATGTTTTCTCTTCTTTCAACATATGTCATGTTAAACTTTAGGATATAACTTTAGGAGGATAATGTTACAGGTCAGGAGTAGGCAGCTCAAGTTCACCTTTGCTTGACCTGAGGGAAACCTATTTGGTCCCTGTGGAGATGTAGTCAGCATTCACAGGCTATGTCCATTTTGGCCTGCATCAGGACTCAGCATTTCCTGCTCACTCCTCAGGCTCTAGGCCTCTATTCACCCTCGACCCACCATCCTTCTACCTGACCAGTCCTTTACCCAACCTCTACTCACCCCTCACTCCACTCGCTCTGCCTCTACCCACACCATCCTATACACGCCCCTCTACTGCCTCTCCCCTCAACCTGTTCCTCCCTCTACCCATCTCTCACCCTCTAATCACCCCTCCCCTACTCACCCTGCCCCTCCCCTTTAACCTCTTCCCTATCCACCCCTCCTTCTATTCATCCCTCCCTCTAACTGCCCCTCGCACCACCATAACTTCCCCTGCCCATTACTCCTCACCTACACCCTCTGCCCACCCCTGCTTACCCACCCACTCAGGCCCAGCGCGCTGGCGATCGGCCTTTGCAGAACAGCGGGGGCCGTGCGCAGCCTGCCATGTCCGTCGCGCCGACAGGAAATCACAGGCGCTCGCCAATCCACCGCACCGCTCGACAGGTGGGAGAAGTGACTGGTTGTGCAGGGAGCCTTCCAACTGGCTTGCCGGCTGATGACATCGACAGACTTCTCGTGTTACAATTTTGTTTTCCCCGTTCTCAAAGTTTGCACGGTCAACCTGCAACACTCTTGCTCCCTCCGCGTCCCGTGGATCTGATGCCCGGGTGTTGTTAGGATTCCCAGCAGAAGGTTTGTGGAACTTTACCATTCTGGATTCCTTTTTGAGAATATTCTGGCCATCTTTTAAGGGGGGTGGTTTTAGGGGGGAGGGGATAGTTAGGGGGTGGGGAAGGATGTGCAATGAAGGGGGAGGATGGTGGGGGTGACATTACCAAAAAACAGCATCGGCTCTCGCTGCAGGGCAGGCCACCTCTAATACATTTTTGAAATGATCTTGCGGGCCAAATATAATTATATCGCGCCCGCAGCCAGAGTTTGACATGTGTGCTCTAGAGGTTATAGGGAGCAAAGTGACAGACCTTATGCCATGAGAGCATTGCTTGGATGGACAATTAACAGACCATTAAGAGGAAAAATGAATAATGATCAGGAGTTGTTGAAAGTAAATGTCAACAGAATTTCATTTGTCAAACTTTATGATATTTGGGAACAACAGTTTAAAATTGATTTCTCTGAATGTCTTAAAGATATTCACAAACCTTGAAAGGAAAATAAGCAGTTTCTGAATTCAGTTTCAAATTCTGTTAAACATGTTGATGGTCATTAATTAGCGTATAGCATTACCCTTGAAGAAAAGAGAAATTTGTGCACCAGATAATAAAATAATTGCAGAACAGCGTATGCTGAATTTGAAGAGAAAATTCAAGAGACATTCTTCCTTTCATTTGGATATACCAATGTCAAGTCAGATATGATAAAAGAAGGTTATGTAGAAAAGATATCAGAAGGTATCTTGAAATGTAAAGATGGAAGAAAATGGTATTTACCTCATCATGGAGTTATACATTCACAAAAAGAGAAATTACAAGTAGTATTTGATTGTGGAACATCATTTCAAGGAGTTTTATTGAATTCTCAACTTTCTTGTACTTCACCAGTACTTTAATAGGTGTTTTGATTTGTAAGGAACCTATTATAATTGTTGCAGATATTGACACGATGTTTCATCAAGTGAAAGTACCATCAGAAGATCATGATTTTCTACCATTGTAATGGTGGCCTAATGGCGATTACAGTAAAGATATAATTGAATCCAGAATGACAGTTCATCTATTTGGAGTGACTTCATCACCGAGTTGTGCAAATTTTGCTCCCAGGAAATGTGCTGAAGATGATGAAGAGGAATTTCATTCTCCAGTTATAACCAGCATCAGAAACAATTGCTATGTTGATGATCGTCTCACTTCAGTGTTTCAGAAAAGGAAAGAATAGATCTTTCTCATGAGTTAAAGGAGATCTGTAATAAAGGCGGTTTCTTCCTTATGAAATGGATGAGCAACAGTCGAGATGTGCTGGCTGCTGTTCACAACGCAGAAAGAGAAAAGGATTTGGATTGTGCCGTTGTACCTGTCGAAAGAATTCTAGGAATGCAATGGTGTGTTCAATCTGATGGTTTTCAAATTTAAACTTGCTTTGAAAGTACGACCTTTGACAAGAGGTATTCCTTCGTTCATAATTTTGGCACCAGTAGTATTAATAGCCAAGAAAATTCTGCAAAAATTGTGCAGAAGAAAATTTGTATGGGGTGAAACTACATCAGATTCCATCGCACAAGATTGGATGAATTGGATTGAGAGTCTTGAAATGTTAGAAAGTTTTAAAATCAACAGATGTTTGAAACCTACAGGGAAAATTGAGGCTGAATTAAACAGACTAAAATGTGAAGGCATCTTAGAACCAATACATTACAGCAATTGGGCAGCCCCATTGCGTCCGTACAAAAAGATTCACATGTGCGGTGATTACAAAGTCACCATCAATCCATCACTCAAAATAACTGAACACCCCATGCCCAAGGCAGTAGAATTGTTCCAGGCACTAAACGGAGGACAAGACTAGATTTGTCACAAGCATATCAACAGATAAAATTAGACAAAAAAAGAAATCAAGGGAATATATGACAATCAAAACCCATCTGGGATGATATTTTTTTTAAGCAACAATGGACAAATTAAAACATAAACCAGGAACAATCAACGGCCAGACAGATCGATGCCTCATCATGCATGCTGCTACCCAAGACAGAACAGAGATGAAATTATTAAATGGACACCAGGGGCAGCAGCCATCAAGCAAGAACTTCAACAACTGCCCATTATAGCCCAGATGATCTGAAAGGAAACCCAAAAAGTGGCAACATTAAGCAAGATCCTATACTTCCCCCTTAATGGATGGCCAGAATCTGAAGTCATCTCAGAAAATCTAAAACTTTACCACATACGCAGCCATGAACTATCAGTCAAAGGGTACCAGTCCAATTATTCCAGCCAAATGGCAAACGACCATGTTATCAGAATGGCAGCACAACCATCCGAGAATGGTACGAATGAAGGTAGTGGCCCGCATTCATGCCTGGTGACCCTCCATAGACAGAGACATTGAAACAACAGTAAGAGAATACAAAGTATGTCAGACAATGCAACCAAAAATGCAACAAGCAGGACATAAACCACAGAACTGGCCAACCAAACCCTGGCATCAGATTCATGTAGACCTTGCTGGAACATTCATGGGTGAGACTTTGCTTATAGCTGTGGACACACACGTCAAATGGCTAGTAGTTTCACAGCTGAAAATCACAAAAGCAGATCCCACGATTGACAGTCTACGAGCGATCTTTGCCACTTAAGGATCGCCTCATGAATTAGTTACAGACACTGGGCTCCAGTGTAGATCAGAACATTTTTTTAAATTTATGTGTGACAACAATATCAGATATATTTTGTCTACAACCTATCACCCAAGTATTAATGGGGAAGCAGAAGATTTTGTACAAACATTCAAAGAAACAATGAAAGCCATGAAACTTCTAAATGTCAGTTGGACATAGAAAAATCACAGATTTCCTATTGGGGTATAGAAACACGCCACATTCACAAAGCGTACCCCAGCAGAACTAATGTTTGACAGCAACCTGCCGACCAGGCTGTCCACAGTTCACCCAGATCTGGGTCTCTGATTGCAAATAACAGCATCGCCAGAAACTTCACCTACAACATTGGAAGTGGGCAAGAGAGTTCTGGTGCAAGATTATAAAACCCATGGGTGGTAGGAGCAATCTTACAAAAATTGAGCCCCTGTTCATTCTCTTTTCTAGATGGAGACAGATTCTGGAAGTGACACATTGACCAATTACAAGCATTGACTGACACTAAGGTCCACAAACAGCCTCATGAACAGGAGGAGGTGGCACCAGACCTGCCGTGGCCTGCCCCAACCATCCCACCCCTCAGGCCATGTGAGGGGAGAGCCAGAGATGGTTGCGGACCCAAGGAGTACAGTAAATGAAACACACAGCCAGGAGGGCAGCAAAGATGGGCAGTCATTGCCAACTCGACCGCTAACCTGACGATCTATGGGTCCTGAGCAAAGACTGGCTGATAGGCACTATCAATAACCATAGAGTCGAGAAATGAGGGAACGATTAGCTTTAATACACAGAGGCCTCAAGCTAGGCCGGATCCAGGTACAGGAATGCTGGAATGGGGGGGTAGCTCGACCTTTATGGCCAGGACAAAAGGGGAAGAGACATAGGGAATGAGTCATTAGTGGGTGGGCCAGCCTCTGATGTACAGTAGCCAGTATGGACTATATACAGTGGAGGAAAACATATCAGTTCACCCGCATAGCAAACCACACCAAGGTGGTCCAAGATAGAATGAAGACCACCCAAATGCTTGAAGGACTATGTCCCCTGATTATTATTAAATACTTTCCCTTTTATAATTATAATTACTCATGAGATGTATTCTATTTCTCACGTAGTCCTGGGAGTGGGAAGTGGGTGGGGCCCCAAAAAGACCAGTTCTTCTTCCAGAATACCTTTCCAAAATGCACCCATCCCCTGTTCCTTCATCTGAACCCCTCACACTGGGAGATAATGTGAATATCCAACCTTTCGCCTTCTTGGCTAAAGCAGCACTAGGCCTCCCACTGTTGGACACGTCCATGAGGGATCTCGTGTTGCAGATCCTGAACTTTCCAGCCAGATCCTCTGCCATGGGGGAAAGACTCAATTATCGGCACAAAACCAATGGGAAAAGCTGCGAGGGTCACAAGGTGGACGACCTGTCCTGTCAGCATCCACCCTGCTGCATCACCAACCCGGGCTGTGCAAGTATCACACCACTGATGTCATCTATGGTGTCAGCACCGCCCCTGTCCCTCCAACGGCCTGGGTCCTTTCTCACCTCATTGCTCCTTCGGAACCCAACGAGGGGGACGCAGCCGGGAGGACAGCCGAGCGCTGCGCTGTCAATGGGCCGAGCCGCAGGGAGGGGAAGGGGGTAGTTGCTTAATTACCTCCTTAATTTCCCCCAGCGGGCTCTCCCCACCCCAACTGTCCCTGTTTGGTAACTGGTATATACGTCTGCTGAACACGGTGGAAAATCTCTTTGAACATTTTCCTCTGTTCCTCAGCTGATCCACGTCATCGGTTGTGCCCTCCGCCCATGTGAGGCAATTCATCCCTTGTTCCATTGTCGTCCTTTTGTTCCAACATGAGACACTGGTTTTGGCTCTTATTTTCTTACCCTCCGTTGAAACGAGGGATTCGGCCTTTCTCTGAAGATAACACTGCAGCAGATCCATTGAAGCCCAGAAAACAGAATGGAATAAAGTCCTTTCAGCAGGTTGGTTAGAGAGTGGGAATATGATTGAATGGACACCAGACTGGACAGGGCTCTGTATTCTGTGTGTGTCCCTGGGACTGGGCTGGGCTCTCTTCAAGTGTCACATGAAGCCAGGACAATAAGAATGGTTCCTCCACAAGCCATCCAGCAAGTCAATTCTAACATGAACAAAGTTGCAGGAGAGGTGAACAGTTACCATGTGTCAAGTTACAATGACAAAGATCAATTAGCAACAAGGTGAGAGCAGTCTTTAAGCCTGTGGGTGTGTGATTTGGCACGAGATGTGATGGAGTCAGTGGAGGTGAGGGAGATGTCATCTGAGCTGCATTCACCACAGTTTGTAGCATTGTTTGATCTTGGACAGAGTTGCTATCCATATCAGGCTTTGATGTAGCCAGCAAGGAAGATCTTGATGGTAGTGGAGTATCGGGTTACCAGCAGAACTTCTTCAGTCTTCCAAGGAAGTAGAGTCATTGGTGTACTTTCTGGAACATTGTGTGAGTGAGGTTGGTCCCAATGAGGTCACAGGAAAGGTTCACTCCCAGGAATTTGGGCCTATCTGCTGTCTCCAAATGAGCACTATTAATGCAGACAGTGGTGTGGGTTCGATGATCAGCTTCCTTTGTCTTGATGTTGAAGGGAGACGCTCAAGCTGCTTTCTATGTTCCATCTCACAGCTATTTATGATCAGCCTACGTCTGCCATCAACTAATTTGTAGGTGGATTTGGCATGTGGGTGCAGAGGGAGTGTCATTAGGGCTGAGTACACATCACTGCAGAGTGATGTGCTGTGATTATGGAGGAGATGTTGCTGCCCATCTTCACTGATTGCATTCTGTTTGTTGGGAAGTCGAGGATCCAGTGGGAAGGATGTTTTGAGGCTAAAATCTCAGTTTTGAGATAATGTTGATGGGGTCTATGGTGTGACTGATGAAGAGTTGTCTGACATGGGTTTACTTGGTGTCCAGGTGTTCCAGGGCCAGGTGGAGGGCCATTAACGTGGTATATTCCATGGATCTGTAGGAACGGTGGGGAAATTGAAGTGGGTCAAGGCTGGCTGGAAGGTGAAAGTTGATGTGAGCCAGGACCACCGTTTCTAAGCCCTTCATTAGGGTGGATATCAGAACCACAGTTCAGTGGTCATTTAGGCCCATTATTGCATTTTTCTCCGTGCTGGTATAATGATGGCCTTCTTGAAATGGGTGACAACTACAGATAATGGCCGAGAGAGATTAAAGATGCCTGGGAATTCAGCTACCAGTTGATCTGGGTGGCTCTCAGTTTGTGTCCAGGACTCCCTCTGGGTGAGTTGCTTTCCACAGGTTCACTCTCCGGAAGGCTGACTTGACTTTTGCAGCAGTGACCGTGTGTGCAGGATCGTTGAGGTGGATATCTTTGCCTCACTGTTCAAAACTAACAGAGAATACATTTAGTTGACTGAGTAGGTTTTGTTTTGTGGACTCCATGTGGTCAAGTGGACAGGCTCGTGATTTGATTGATCAAACAAATGCAAGTGTTGATATTTTGGATATTAAGAGCTTAAGAAATAAGAGCAAGAGTGGGCCATTCAGCCCATTGAGCCTGCACCATTCAATAAGATCATGGCTGTCCTGATGATGGGCTCATCTCCACCTCCCTGCCTTTTCCCCATATCCTTTAATACTCCTCTGTAAAAATCTATCCAACCTGTCTTAAATATATTCACTGAGGTTGCCACCACTGATTCAATGGGCATTGAATGGATTCACTGCCTTCTTGCAAAACAGTTTCTCCTCTGTCCTAACTCTTCTACCCTGGATGTTCAGGATATGTCCCCAATTCCAATCTCCCTCAAGAATTGTGACACTGTCTTACCTCTATTTTATCCATGCCTTTTATAATGTTATATATTTCTATAAGATCTCTCATTTTTCTAAAGTCAAGTGAGTACAGCCCCAGTTTCTCTTCATAGGTTAACCCGCTCATGTCTGGAATCAACCTGGTGAAGCTCCGCTGCATCACCTCCAAAGCCAGTATATCCTTCCTCAAGTAAAGAGACCTGAATTGCACACAGTACTCACCAGAACCTTGTACGTTGGCAGCATAACATCCCTGCTGATAAATTCAATCCCTCTAGCAATGAAGGCCATCATTCCATTGACCTTCTTGATAGATTACTGCTCTGTAACATAGAAGAATGAGTCTGATTAGATGGTGGGTGAAGTCAGGGCGGGACACTGCAGAATCAGTGCAGTTGGAGAATTCTGGATAGAGGGGATGTTGAAAGAAAGACTGTTTTATTGATGCAGGGAGTTTAGGTGGAACTCTTGCTGAGTGCAGCCAGGAGAGAATCCAGTTTTATAACCGGTGCAATAATATGGATCAGGCTCTGATTACATGGTTGTTGGCCAGAGTAGCATTCATGTGATGTTCTGCAATGTTACTACAGCTATCTGTAAATTGGCATCCTGAACCTATGGCCAAGGCATCTCTCAACCAGCCCATTACTCCTAAAAACACACAGTACATATTCATTCCCCTCCCACTGTTGTGACCACCCTTGTCAATGTCTTGGGTGAAAGGGGTCTCCATGAGATGTTATCTACTGTCAATCCCCAACTCCTATTCCTTTCCCACCATTGATTTTTTTTTGTTCATTGCTCCACTTTTATTACCTTAGTTAACAAAATGTGATGTTTCCTGACTGCTTTTTGTCATTCGTTTTGAAGGTATATTTGATATTCAGGAAAATTGACAAAAAGACACTCTCATCCATATATACCAAAACCAAGTCAGACATTGACTTGTGCAGACCATTGTGAAACAATGCCCATTTGTACGGTTTGTTCATTGTACATTGTCATAGAGGCTGCAGAGAAGATTTATCACGATGTTGCCATGAAGCAAGGTTGACAAAGTTAGGTTAAACAATCAATTATTTATAAAAGAAAACTCTTCAAAGTCCTTTCAAATCCTTAGTGTCATATCCATTCATTTCCATCAATGTTCATTGTTATATTCATTCTCTATTTAAGACAGTGGCATATTGAAGATACTCTCCCCTCTGTTGTTTGAGGGACTTCCCATTGGTCTCAGCCCCTCAATGCCTGATGACGTTTGATTCGCACAAAACCATTGTGTTGGCTGCACCAAGCCTCAGTGCATCCCTCAGCCAATCAGCAGCATTGCTTCACTGACATCTCAATGTGCTGAAAGAACAACAAGTTTTGCGTAGCCCAAAGGGCATCTTTCACCATTGATGATCTTCAGGCAGCTCTGGATATCTGAGCTGCGTGCCTCCCCAGGATCAGCCCATAAGTTATAGTCATTTGTTATATAATGACAAGGTCCCTTGCATCCTGCCCCACACACTGTGAGCAAATCTATTCTGCAAAGAAGTGGGTGACTGTCTTTACTACACTGCACAGCCATCTTGGGACAACATACATTGTGGGTGATATTTTATCATACAGGAAGGTTCTAACCAAGATAGCTCCTGTCATCATCAGCTCATTCAAGTTCTGTTGCTTATGAGGGAGCTCTGGCAATGAGGCATTCTTCCAGACCTGAATAGTCTGTACAAGGAACCATCCCCCAGTATCCCTTGAAAATTTGTTTGCAGAGCATTCCGTGCTGACCACTGCCTGATGGTTAAATGTTTGTTTTTTGGAAAAGATTTTTGCGAAAAGGGTAGGTGGTGTGGTAAAGTCCAGCTGACAAGGACATTGCATGACAATGGAGCCACGCCCATCCTTCACAACACCAGGGGTAGGAAGAACCTCAGCACGTAGCAGCACATGGTCCCCTTGTATGTTGGTTCCATGCACAGCCTGATTTTGGGAAAAACCTGCCCCTTTTGTCTGCAACTTGTACATGAGGACCATCGAACCCTTTCCATTTTGGATCTCCATATAAACCAGAAGACTCCTCTGGTGAACATAATGGAGGAGATTTAGCAGTACCAAGAGCACTTTGCACCCGACGACCAGATTCTTCCATGTTATTGAGAGGGTGCATCTGCTCAGAGACCCATTTTCTAGTTGTCCTCTGTGATCCACTCTGGCCAAATTTTATTCCATCTTGAGGCTCTCCAAACCAAATCCTCAACATTTTCAGGTCCTCGGATCTGTGAAGGGGATGGTGATCTGGTCTGACCAGTTACCAAAGCATTGCCTCACTCTCCCTCCAATTTACTTTGGCCCCAGTCCCACTCAAACTGGCCAGAGATGCTGATCAGTCTGCAGATTGATCATGTCTGAACAGAAGATGGCGACGTTGACCATATGCAGGGAGGCATTGATCTGAATGCCTCGACTGCCCGCAATGTCACTTCTTTTATGCCTTGTCCTTCCTTTTTTAAATTTTTTTATTTATCACATAATGAACCATATCAACCAAAATATGTACAGATGTTTCTCATTAAATATACAGTGAAATTTTCCCCCTTTTCTCCCCCCTTCCACCCCCCTCCAAAACCAATAAATTTCTTTCTTTCTTTGGCTTGGCTTCGCGGACGAAGATTTATGGAGGGGGTAAAAAGTCCACGTCAGCTGCAGGCTCGTTTGTGGCTGACAAGTCCGATGCGGGACAGGCAGACACGATTGCAGCGGTTGCAAGGGAAAATTGGTTGGTTGGGGTTGGGTGTTGGGTTTTTCCTCCTTTGCCTTTTGTCAGTGAGGTGGGCTCTGCGGTCTTCTTCAAAGGAGGTTGCTGCCCGCCAAACTGTGAGGTGCCAAGATGCACAGTTTGAGGCGTTATCAGCCCACTGGCGGTGGTCAATGTGGCAGGCACCAAGAGATTTCTTTTGGCAGTCCTTGTACCTTTTCTTTGGTGCACCTCTGTCACGGTGGCCAGTGGAGAGCTCGCCATATAACATGATCTTGGGAAGGCGATGGTCCTCCATTCTGGAGACGTGACCCATCCAGCGCAGCTGGATCTTCAATAAATTTACAATACAATAAAACCACATCTTCACACAAAAGAAAAACAAACAAGAAAAATGTGTCATCTACTTTTACAATCTAATCTAATCGTTTTTATCATCTTATCATTTTAGGAGATGGAGGTCCGAGGCAAGCTCTTTCTGTTATGTTCCATGTATGGTTCCCCAATTTGTTCAAACAATGTAACTTTATTTTTTAAATTATATGTTATTTCCAATGGGATACACTTATTCATTTCCATGTACCATTGCTGTACTCTCAGGCCCTCTTCCATTTTCCAAGTTGACATCATACATTTTTTTGTTACTGCTCAGTCTACTATAATGAATCTTTATTGTGCTTTATCCAATTTGAGACCTTGTTCTTCACTTCTTGTGTTTCTCAAAGAAAAATTTCTGGATTTTTTGGTATGTTGTTTTTTTGTGATTTTATTTGATATCTGATTTAGTTCTTCCCAAAATGTCTTCACTTTTGTAGATGGCCAAATTGCATGTATTGTTCCCATTTCATTTTTACAACGAAAACACCTATCCGATATTGTTGGATCCCATTCTTTCAATTTTTGGGGAGTGATATATAACCTGTGTAACCATTTATGCTGTATCATACATAACCTTGTGTTTATTGTATTCTTCATAGTTCCAGGACAAAACATTTCCCATGTTTCATTCTTTATCTTTATATTTGTAACAAATATTCAACATATACAATATAATAAAACCATAAAACAATGTCTTCAAACAAAGGAAAATAAACAAGAAAAATGTCTTCTACTTTTATACACTCAATCTAATAGTTTTTGTCGTCTTATCATTTTAGGAGATGGAGGTCCGAGGCAAGCTCTCTCTTTTTTGTTCCATGTATGCTTCCAAATTTGTTCAAACAATGTGACTTTAGTTTTTAAATTATGTTATTTTTTACCAATGGAATACAGTTATTCAATTCCATGTACCATTGCTGTATTCTCAGGCTCTCTTCCATTTTCCAAGTTGACATTATACATTTTTTTGCTCCTGCTAAGGCTATCATAACGAATCTATTTTGCGCTTTATCCAAGTTGAGGCCTAATTCTTTACTTCTTATGTTACTTAAAAGAAAGATTTCTGGATTTTTTGATATGTTGTTTTTTTTGTGATTTTATTTATGTAATGGAGGATTAAAACCATTTACCCAGATGCTTTTTGCTTATGTGGAACTGACGACACTGGGTCCACACGCAGGTCACCTTACTTTCAGAACTAGCAGATGTAATTAAACTCAGCCATGGGGATTTATCCGAAGATACACTTTGAAATGGAATTCCACTGTGAGGCCCAGGGAAAGCAGTTGTCAAATGCAACACTCTGAAATTGACGAATTGGTCACAACCTGTCTTGCTCGAGAAGTTTTAATAAGTCTTTGTATCTACGAGATAAACCAGGAAATCATAACATCCTGGTTCCATAATAATTAATCTTCTAAATTGTAGAATATAATGTTCAGTTTTGATTTTGACTGACAAATGTAAGAAGGAGTAGGCGCATGATTAATTGTTTTTGGGGTATATAAGCCTGTGGTCCTGCTGCTGAAGTTTAGACTCTCCGAGGGGTGGGAACACCCCTTGTCAAGAAGGAAGAACAGCCAGAGTCCGAGCAACGTCCCGGTCGGAGGAGGTGGAGAAGCTGCTACCGGCGCCCTGACAACCTACTACAAGTGTGCAGTCGGTGCCTCGCTTCGGCAGTTGGGACCAGTCCAAGCGTTGATAAGTATAGTTGGGAAGGGCATGCATATTGTACTGTGAAATCAGCTTTTGAATTAGTAATAAACATTTGTATAAACTGAACTGCTCTCGGTGTGTGTGTCTATTTTCTTTCGGTAGCTCAAACACTGTGACCAATCTAAAATGAGAGGTATAAGTTTACCCAAGATAATTGGCGCTGCGAGCAGGATTGGTCTCAAGATGTTTCGCTGAAAGAAAGAGGTGTGCCCTGAGCAGTTCTTGATTCCTGGATGGACTTCCAAAGACGATGGGTTTGGCATGTTGGCCAATACCCTGTCTTTGTTGGGACCACCCATTAGTTGGGATGATAAGTTAGACCCATCAAGTGCACCTCTGGGAGAGCGGGTTGCCACTCTCCTTCGAGAAAGTAAATTTCCTGATTAAAAGGGGATGCTGACGAATGGTTTTTGGTTGCTGGCCACAGCATTACGCCACTCCGTTCAGTGTGAAGCAGAATCAATTCAAAGAGAAGTAGAATCTCAGTGCAAAAGAAAGCAATTAGAGGAGGAGCTAGAAGCCATGCGACAATGCTGTTCCATGATGAGCGAGATTGTTCGCACCAGTCAGGACAGAGCCAAAGAATGGGAAGATAAGCATGTCCAAATGATCTGCCGTAATATTAAACTCCGGCAGCAGCTCTCTGCAGATAAGGAAAGGCATGGAGTAGAACCCGATCCATATCGTATTCATGCCATGATAAGGAATGGTGACGATCCTGATGTAATTGAGGATTGGGATGGGAATATCTGGAATGACAATGGTAATGATGCAGATAGTCCTCAGCATGTGTCTAACATACTACCCTCTCCACCACCTGCTGTTCACGCCCGCCCTATAAGGCAGCAGACTTTCCAAACAGACGGAAGGGGGGATGATGTAAGGGTAGAGATTGAAGGGATAGATAACCCGGTCTCCCAAGTGGACCCAGGGGAAAATACCCAAACACCTGCTGATGCTCTATGGCCCATCCCCTCTACGGGATGGCCTCGACCTCCTCCCCTAGACTGGGTGGAGGGCCCTGTGGGCCAAAGTGGGAACGGGGGTTGGAAACAGTCAATGATCCGTGACTTCTCTGTAAAAGAGCTGGCTGCCATTGGAGATCGATTTAGGCAAAAGGCGGGAGAAACTCTGGCGGCCTGGCTCCTGCGTGTCTGGGAACAAGGGGGGGTAATGTATTTTTAACCCCTGAGGAATTGTTGGGATTAGGAACATTATCTACTGATATCAGGGTCACTGGTGAGCTGTGGGGTAGAGGGAGAGAGGTGGATTACTTACTTGCCACTCTAGGGGATACCCTGCTATGAGTATACCCGTCACCAGTAGATTGGGATTACCTTTGCAGAACAATTGGAGAACCCCAGAGGAGGGTATACCATTAATTTGTCAACAGGCCCTGGCCTCTGCCTTGTATGCAGGGTGTTTGAGGCTGTGGGTACATGGGGGGAGCCCTGATGAAGAGATATTGACGGCCGGAATGCATACCAGATTGGTTCGTTCCGCCCAACCCACCACACAGGGATTGGTTCTGTCCGTAACTAGTCCGCTAATTGGGCACCCTGTGTCTGAGGCGATGCACGCCTTATCTGGGCTTCGAGAATTAGAATTGGGAGGTAAAATCCACTCATGTACAGCCCAGGTTAAATCAGACAAGCAGGATGAAAGGAGAGGGTCTGCTGCTAATAACGGACCGACAAGAAAGGACCTTTTTCTAACCTTGTTAAAGTTAGGCGTATCTCAAAGTGATATTGATGGGAAACCTACTGCAGTCCTTTATGCCCTTTATAAGAGAAAAGCAGGGGAACATCATCCCCAGCTGCTGAGTCCTCCTGGCCCAGCTGTGCCTTATGCTCCCACTGCTGCTTCTATCGAGCTGGCTTCTCCTGCTCCAGTTACTCATGATGAGGTAAAACAATGGGTTAAACAGGCTCTTAAAGATAACAATAGCATGTGGTCCTGGAAGCCCCCAACCCCTTCTGAAGCCTGAAGGTGTGGGCAGGATTCCCGTGTCTACTCCATCGAGACACAGCGCACACACGGGGATCTGCGGCACTACATACCGTTAACAATCCACTGGGGTGGGGTAATGATTGCCAATACTTGGCTTTGGTCGACATCGGTGCAGAGCACTCGGTGATTCCTGGTAACCCCGACCTCTGGACTGGACCGGCCTTTCGAATAGAGGGGTTGGGAGGAGCGGTCACCCTGGCAAAGGAAATAAAAGTCTGTGCCATGGTGGGTGATAGCCCTTCCCCTTTCTGGTTACATGCCCTGGTGGCTGCTACTGATGAGTGTATCCTGGGTATTAATATGTTGGCCGGTACGGCCCTTAATACTAGCCAAGGGGGATTTGAATTTGGAATTCGAACTATTACAAAAATACTAGTAGTGGGTCAGGCTAAGTGGGATCCTGTGATGGTGCCAGTCCCCATGAAACCAGTGTGCATTCCACAATATCGTCTCCCTGGGGGGCAGGAAGAGATTACTGACACCATCGATGCTCTGCAAGAAGAAGGGGTAGTGAGGCCCACAACGTCGCCCTTTAATAGCCCAGTTTGGCCGGTCCAGAAGCTGGATGGCTCCTGGAGAATGACAGTTGATTATCGTTTTTTGAACAAACATGCCCCACCACTTGCTTCAGCAGTTCTGGACATTGTCACCCTTATTGAAAACATTGCTACTGGGAACTCAGGAACATGGTATGCTGTCATTGACCTCGCTAACGCCTTCTTCAGTATTCTTATAGCTGAGGACTCACAGGATCAGTTCGCCTTTACCTGGAAGGGGCGCCAGTATACCTTCACCCTCCTTCCAGTATCGCCTTCCCTCTCAATTCACCATTATATTGATGTTGTGGCCTGCTGGAGCCTCTGGCAGAAACAAGAGGGTCGCCGAGTCCCACTGGGATTCTGGTCACATACCATGCCTGAGGCTGCCACTCGTTATTCAGTTTTTGAACAACAGTTACTAGCCTGTTACTGGGCCCTGCTGGAGACTGAAAGAATGACAGGTGATGCAGATGTTCAATTGCGACCTGCACTTCCTATAATGAACTGGGTCCTGGCTAATGATGCTAATCTAAAGATCGGGAGGGCTCAGCAGTCTTCTATTGTTAAATGGAAGTGGTATATTCAGAGTCGTGCGACCAGAGGGCCTGAAGGGGTGGGCCGCGTACACGAACAGGTGGCTTACCATCCCAGATCAGGAACTCACTTATTGGAGGAGGGGGATGGTGGCTCCAGTCAGTATGCTGAGTTGAAGGCAGTCACTTTACCACTAGATCCCCATGATCACCTTCTTCGCCTGTTTACTGATTCCTGGGCTGCGGCTAATGGACTTGTGGTATGGATGCCTGATTTGCAAAAGAACAACTGGATGATACATGACCGCCCAGTATGGGGCAAAGAGTTGTGGCAGCTGTTGTGGGATGCTTCCCACCATCGTGAGATAACCGTTTATCACGTTGATGCCCATACCAATATGGCGACTAACATGGCATAACATAATGCAGTAGCAGATCAGCTTGCCTCTATCAGCCGTGCTGATACCGTCCCCCTGGCTCGATGGGCACATGAACAGAGTGGTCATTTGGGGGAGAAGGGATCAGCTATGTGGGCCTGTACACATGCTTTACCCATCCATCAGGATGATGTCCGCATGGTCGTACGTACATGCCCAGAATGTCAGCTTGTGAAGTTCCATACCGTTCCACCTGGTCCGCATGGCCAAATAAAACGGGGTGCTCACTCAGCTGCGGTCTGGCAAATTGATTACATAGGCCCCATGCTAGACTGTATGGGTAAACATTACGTCCTAGTAATGGTTGACACCTTTTCGGGCCTGGTTTTTGCTTTTCCCAACAAGACGGCTGACCAAGCTAGCACTATCCAAGGATTAAACCATTTGATTTATCGTTATGATGTTCCAGAGGAGATTCACTCTGATAATGGCTCGCACTTCTCCGGGAAAGCAATCTGTGATTGGGCAAATGACAACGGTATTTTATGGGTTCACCATATTCCTTATTACCCGCAGGCTGCCGGGTTAGTTGAACAAATGAACGGCTTACTGAAGGAACAAATTCGTTTGTTAACATCACTGGGGACCCAGAAGGGATGGTGCCATGTGCTGCAGCAGGCAGTCGACAATTTGAATCATCGCCCTTTAAAAGGAGGTACACCTTTCCACCGACTTCTTCACGCTCCTGAATTACAGCCTATTCCAGAGGAAAAACAGTCATTGCCCCCCATTCCCGAACTAGAGAATGTTGGACAAAAGGTATGGGTGGCACCACCAGGTAGTGGCCCTCCTGTAAAAGGGGAAATAGTGACACCTTCCCAGGGTAACACTCGCTGGGTAGCTATTGAGGGATAGGATGATTTAGTCTGTTTAAACACTGAATGCTTACGGTATCGTGAGTGACATGTGTCAGGCTTCTTTGTTCCAGGTTCTCCATTTTACACTCCTGGTGATCTGGCTTAACAGCTGCTTTGATGCCAGCAATTGGATTTGTAATGTCGAGGACGTTCCGAGGGAGTTCCCCGTGGTAAACACGGTCCGATGCATTACACCAAGGATGTCCTCGGTCACCAGCCTCAAGAGCAGCTTATATAAATATGTTATTGTTCAGCATGTTTCAAAATCTGTTCGTGAGCTCCAGTATCTGGGTATTGTGGCCAACAAGGATAATTTGAGCCTTGGTTGGAATCATTTCTATGGCTAACTGCTACATTTGGGGGAGTGGGCCACACTATCCTCCGTTGGTTGCTCGTGTCATTGCTTATCTTTGTAATTGTTGTTTTGATTTCTCTTTTTTCACTCCCTCTGTACTCAAATACTGGTTAGGCCTCGCAAATGACAGATTGTGACCAAGGGGTGGAATGTAATGGAGGATTAAAACCATGTACCCAGATGCTTTTTGCTTATGTGAAACTGATGACACTGGGTCCACACGCAGGTCACCTTACTTTCAGAACTAGCAGATGTAATTAAACTCAGCCATGGGGATTTATCTGAAGATACACTTTGAAATGGAATTCCACTGTGAGGCCCAGGGAAAGCAGTTGTCGAATGCAACACTCTGAAATTGACGAATTGGTCACAACCTGTCTTGCTCAAGAAGTTTTAATAAGTCTTTGTATCTACGAGATAAACCAGGAAGTTATAACATCCTGGTTCCATAATAATTAATCTTCTAAATTGTAGAATGTAATGTTCAGTTTTGATTTTGACTGACAAATATTAGAAGGAGTAGGCGCATGATTAATTGTTTTTGGGGTATATAAGCCTGTGGTCCTGCTGCTGAAGTTTAGACTTTCCGAGGGGTGGGAACACCCCTTGTCAAGAAGGAAGAACAGCCAGAGTCCGAGCAACGTCCCGGTCGGGGGAGGTGGAGAAGCTGCTACCAGCGCCCTGACAACCTACTACAAGTGTGCAGTCGTTGCCTCGCTTCGGCAGTTGGGACCAGTCCAAGCGTTGATAAGTATAGTTGGGAAGGGCTTGCATATTGTAGTGTGAAATCAGCTTTTGAATTAGTAATAAACATTTGTATAAACTGAACTGCTCTCGGTGTGTGTGTCTATTTTCTTTCGGTAGCTCAAACACTGTGACCAATCTAAAATGAACAAAATGAGAGGTATAAGTTTACCCAAGACAATTTAATATCTGAGTTAGTTCTTCCCAAAATGTATTCACTTTCATACATGCCCAAATTGCATGTATTGTTGTTCCAATTTCCTTCTTACAGCGAAAACATCTATCTGATAATGTTGGATCCCATTCTTTTAATTTTTGAGGAGCGAGAACCAATTATACTGTATCACGCTTCACCTTGTGTTTATTGTACACTTCATAGTTCCAGAACATAACTTTTCCCATGCTTCATTTTTTATCTTTATGTTTGTAATGCGCATCGAAAGAACCAAAGACTTGTTGATCCAAACCAAACTAAAAGACTGAAGCATATCACAAGTAAGTTGATCAGTCCAGAATGACCTGGTCTGGCTAGGAACAAACCTTAAGACCTGCCAGTAGGTGTGGCTACACTCTAAGCCAATCACAGTCATCCTCCACTACCATCTGTACATATACACATTGGTGATAGAATCTGTACTATCACATTCACCCCTTCTTTGAGAACCGACCCCACCGTGATGGAGGTCAGGGGATGGTCAGGGGGTCTGACCATCCAGCGTGACCACCGTGGCGCCGGGATTGGGGTCGCCGGAGTCGTGTCGCCGGAATTGGGGTCGCCGGAGTAGTGTCACCGGCAAGCCTGTAGGGTGCGGCCACTGCTTCACTCAATTCCCCAACGCCATTATCGACAGTATGGCCTGAGCTGGTGGGGTGCTGCTGGTCCCTCTGTTCAAGCACATGACCTGGGGTAGAAGGAATAGGGGGAAGGTTGGGTTAAAGGCATTGCTGCATCTGATCCGGCTTGGGCTAGGTCCCTTACCAAGACTATGTCCTCCCGTCCGTCTGGGTACTCGACTTAGGCATAATGCCGGTTCGCATGGAGCAGAGTCACTCGGTCAGCCAAGGGATCATTCTTAGAGTACTGGACTTGACGTCACAAAAGGACTGGACCAAGAACCATGAGCCATGCCGGTATGGTCGTATCCGACTCAGATTTCTTCAGGAAAGAGAACATCCGAGTCACGTGATGGAGTAGTGGCCGGACGGTGAACTCTAGCCCTCTCCAGAAAAGTCGGGAAAAACAAGAGAAAATACAAAGGCACAGAAATAAAAGTTAAAGAAAAGTGAGTATAAAGGTGGAAAGAAGATGGTGACAAAAAAAGGAAAGAGAACATCCTTTCATGGGGAGTGGCATTGGTCACAGTGCGTAGGAGGGAGCGGATGGAGTGTAAGGCACTAGTGACCACATCCTGTCAGTGAGAGGTGGGGAGACCTTTGGACCAGAGGGCAAGCGTAACCACTTTCCAGACGGTGGCATTCTCTCTTTCGACTTGCCCATTACCGCGTGGGTTATAGCTGGTGGTCCTGCTTGAAGCAATACCACGCTCCAGAAGGTACTGCCGCAGCTCCGTGCTAATAAACGAGGACCCCCTGTCACTGTGCATGTAACTGGGGTACCCGAAGATGGCGAAGATGCTGTGCAGGGCCTCTATAACTGAGGAGGCAGACATGTCCGAGCAGGGAACAGTGAACGGGAAGTGGGAGTATGCATCGATGGCCGTAAGGATGTTGGTGATATGGTTGGTCAACGGCAGGGGCCCCTTGAAATCTACGCTGCAACGCTGCACGCCATTGACGAGTCCATTCTGTTCCAAGTCGAAAGCGATGCATCTGACTTTGCACTGTATGCCACTTTGAACCAGGCCGGCCAGCCGGTAGCCTTCTTCTCCAGAACCCTCCAGGGTCCTGAGAGCCGACACTCCTCTGTCGAGAAGGAGGCCCAGGCCATAGTCGAGGCAGTACATCGTTGGAGAAACTATCTCACTGCAGGCGCTTTACGCTGCTGACTGACCAACGTGCGGTTTCTATCACAATATTTAAATCCTTTTCCCACTTTTGTTTAGGTTTATAGCTTATTTCATCAATTTCCTTATCTTGCAGCTCAATGTACATGTTTCTTATAAATCTTTTAATTACCATTGTGTCTGTAATCACGTATTCAAAGCTGCTTCCTTCTGGTAATCGCAATCTGTTTCAACCTGTCCAAATTCTTCTTAAATGTTAAAAACGAGCCCACATTTTCACTTCAGCAGGATGCTCGATCCACACTCCCACCACTCTCTGTGTGAAGAAGTTCCCCCTCATGTTTTCCCCTAAACTTTTCCCCATTGACACTTAACCTATTTCCTCTGGTTTGTATCTAACCTACCCTCAGTTCAAAAAAGCCTATTTACATTAACTATAAACCTCATAATTTTAAATACCTCGATCAAATCTCATCTCATTCTTCTCTGCTCCAGGGAATAAATTCCTAACCTCTTTAACCTTGCCCTGTAACTCAGTTCCTGGTCATGTTAACATCCAAGTAAATCTTCTCTGCACTTTTTCAAATGTATTGATATCTTTCCTGTCGTTCGGTGACCAAAACTGCAAACATAGTACTTCAAATTTGGCCTCACCAATCTCAATACAACTAGAACATGACATCCCAACTCCTATACTCAATACTTAGATTTATAAAGGCCAATATGACAAAAGCTCTCTTTGCAACCTTTTTCCACGTGTGACACACTTTCAGAAAATTATGTATCTGTATTCCCAGATCCCTCTGTTCAATCGCACTCTTCAGTGCCCTATTATTTACCATGTATGCCGTTTCTCAGTTTGTCCCTTGAAAATTCATCGGGGTGGCATGGTTAGTGTAGGGGTGTCGCGCTTAGTGTAACAGTTAGGGGACAACACCGTTAGCTCAACACTGTTACAGCTCCAGAGATCTGGACCAGTGTTTGAATTCTGTGTTGTGTGTAAGGAGTATATACATTCTCCCCATGATTGAGTTTTTTTCCCGGGGCTCCGGTTTCCTCCCAACTTTCAAAACGTACCACGAGTTGTAAGTCAAATTGGGGTAATTGGGCAGCATGGGATTGTGGGCCAAAAGGGCCTGTTACCATGCTGTATGTCGAAATTAAATTAAAATGCAACACCTCACGCTTGTCTGCATTAAACTCCATCTGCCATTTTTCAGCCCATTTCAGCTGGTCCAGATCCCTCTGCAAATTTGAAAGCTTTCCTCGTTGTCCACAACACCTCCAAGTTTGCTGATCTAATTCACCACATTACCTTTGCTATAGATAACAAAAAATAATGGTCACAGAGCCAATCCCTGAGGTACATCACTAGTCACAGGCCTCCATTCTAAGAAGCAATCAATCATCCACTACCACTCTCTGCCTTCTCCTGTATAGCCAATCTTGAATCCTGTTTACTCCCTCACCATGAATATTAAGTGTCTGAATCTTCCTGACTAACCTGCCATGTGGGACCTTGTAAAAGGCCTTAACTAAAGACCATGGAGATAACATCCACAGCCTTACCTTCATCAACTTTTCTGCTCAAAAAACTCTGAAACATTGGTTAAACGTGACCTTCCACAAACAAAGCCATGTTGACGATCCCTAACCAGTCCCTCACTATCCAAATACTTGTATATCCAATCTTTTAGAACACCTTTCAGTAATTTACCTACTACTGATGTCAGGCTCTCACCAGCTGATGATTTTCACGGTCACTTTTGGAACTTCCTTTAAACAACGGAACAACATGAGCTACCCTCCAATGATCCGGCTCCGCACACGTGGCTGAGGACATTTTAAATATTTCTGCCAGAGCTCCTGCAATTTCTACACTAGCCTCCTGTAGAGCTCGTCGAAAGAACCAAAGACTTGTTGATCCAAACCAAGGTTTTTATTAGCAAAAGACCGGAGCTCTTCACATGCGGCCAAACAGTCCGGAATGATCCGATCTGGCTAGGGACACAACCCTTTAAGGCCCAGACAATAGGTGTGGCTTAGCTCTCAGCCAATCACTGTAAGCACAGTCTAGATACAGTAACTATATACACTATGTACATTGGTGATAGATCTGTACTATCACACCTCCCTCAAGGCCCAAGGGAATATCTTGTCAACCCTGGGGATCAATCCATCCTTATTTGCTTTACAACAGCAAGCACCACCTCCTCTTTACTCTGCTTGTTTTCCTACTTCCCTGGATTCTGTCCCAGTTTCCTGATTCAATAGTGATACAAAATGCCTATTTAAGAACTCCCCATCTCTTCTGGCTGCATGTATAGCTGATCAATCTGATCTTCAAGGGGACCAATTGTGACCCTACTTTCCTTTTGCATTTAGTAAAGCTGTAGAAACCTTGAGGATTTTCCATCTCATTGTTTGCCAAAGCAACCTCATGTCTTCTTTTAGCCTTCCTGATTTCTTTCTTTTTTCTTGCATTTATCATACTTCTCAAGAACTTCATTTACTCTGTGTTGTCTATGCCTGTTATTTATCTCTCTCTTCCTCCAAACCAGATCCCCAGCATCCCTCATAAACCAAGGTTTCATATGCCTGTTAAGTTTGCTTTTAATCCTGACAGGAACATACAAACAATGTGCTCTCAAAGTTTCACTTTTAAAGGTCTTATACTTACCTTGCACATCTTTGCCAGAAGACAACTTATCCCAATCCACATGTTCTAGATCTTTTCTCATTTCCTCAAAATTGGTCTTTCTCCAATTTACAATCTCAACTCGAGGCCCAGACCTATACTTCTCCATAATTAACTTGCGATGTATAACATTATGATCACTGGACTCAAAATATTACCCTGCACATACTTCTGTCACTTGTCTGGTCTCGTTCCCTAATAGGAGATTCAATATTGCATTCTCTCTAGTTGATACCTCTGTATATTAATTGAGAAAACTTTCCTCAACACATTTGACAAGCTTCAAGCCATCCAGCTCTTTTAATATGTGGAGAGTTAAAATCTCCTCCTATCACACCTTTATGTTTCCTGCAGCTGTCTGTTATCTCTCTACACATTTGCTCTTCCAATTCTCGTTGAGTATTGGGCAGTTTATAATACAACTCCATGAGGGTGGTCATACCTTTCCCAGTCCTCAGCTTGACCCAAATAGCCTCAGGAGAGGAGTCTTCTGGTCTGTCCTGTCTGAGCACATTTGTGCTATTTTCCTTGATGAGCAATGCTCCTCCTCCCCCTTTCATCCCCCTGTTCTATCAATAGAAGCCCAGAATATTGAGCTGTCAGTCCTGCCCCTTATGCAGGACAATGTCATAATCCACATGCCACTCTTTGCTCTAAGCTCGTCTGCCTTTCCAATAATACTTCTGCATAGAAATAAATGCACTTGAAAACTCTGACGTTTCCTGTAATCTTCAATCTTCAGTCCATTTCTTTCCTCCTTCACTCCCATATCTGATCTGGCATCCTGGTTCCCATCGTCCTGCTAATCTAGTTCAAGTGAGATGGGGTTAATACCTCCAAGTAACGTTAGTGAGACAGCAGAAATATTAAATCATCAGGTCAGTGTTTTCTGAGATTGGATGATTAGGTGAGCATGTTAAGAACAGAACAATAAAGGGATCAGTGTTTTTTGGAAAAATAGCTGTGAATTCTGATGTTTGGTAACTGCTTTTAATATTTCAAATTTCATGAAGTTTGGAGCAATTCCCTTCGATGAGATACAGAAAATGTATTTCCTACATTCAGGAAGGTAGAGCAGGAAGTCTGCAATCACAGGCCACTTGGCTGAACATCTGCCATCAGTAAAATATTCACAAGAAACAGAAGTAGGCCATTCAGCCCATCATATCTGTTCCGCAACTCCACACCGAGCTAAACCTTTCTCGCGTCTAGTTCCAATTTCCAGCCTTTTCCCCATTATCCTTGATACTCTGACTAATTAGATACTTCCTTTAACTCCTCCAATGATCGGGCCTCCACAACTTTATGTGGCAATGAATCCCACAAATCCACATCCCCCTGGCTAAAGAAATTTCTCCTCCTCTCTGTTTTAAATGGGTTCCTTCTAATTCTAAGACTGTGTCCTCTTGTCCTCCAAGGGAAATATTTATTCACTTCTACTCTGTCCAATCCTTTCAGTTTTCAAAATGTTTCTGCAAGATCCCTTCTTATTCTTCTATTCTCCAATGAATACAGTCCAAGAGCTGCTAAGCGTTCCTCATGTGTTAGCCCTTGCATTCCAGGAATCATCCTGGTAAATCTTCTCTACACTCTTTCCAACATCATTATATCCCTTCTAAGATAAGGGGCTGAAAACTGAACACAGTACTCTGAATAAAGTCTCACCAGTGCCCCATAGAGATTCATCAACACCTCTTTACCCTTATACGCTATTCCTCTTGAAATGAACGCCAACATAGCATTCACTTTCTTAACTGCTAATCCAACCTTTCGGGTGCCCTGCACAAGAACCACAAGTCCCTTTACACTTCCAAATTTTGAATTTTCTCCCCACCCAAATAATAATCTGCCTGTTTATTTCCTCTTTCAAAAGGTTAGAAGCTATAAAGAACAATCTCATATTGCCTTTAATGTGGAAGGGGCGCATTCAGCCCGATGAGTCTGCACCAGCTCTCAGAGCATTCTGTTTTCTTTCAACTCACATAACTCCCCACTCATTCCCCTGTTACCTCCCTACTACAGAGGTCATTTACAGCAGCCAATTAACCAACATGGCAACGCATCTTTGGGATGAGAGAGGAGACTGGAGAATCCAGCAGAAACCTACATAGTCACAGGAAGAACACACAACCCCTGCTTGGAATTCTTTGAATACATGACATGAGTTGCAGAGAATGGGTAGCCGGTGGATGTACTGTACTCAGATTGCAGTAGACAAGGATCATTTAAATTTAAATATACAGCACAGGAACAGGCCATTTCAGCCCATGGGTCCAATTTACACCCAATTAACCTACACCACTGGTAAGTTTTGAATATTGGAAGGAAACTGGAGACCCTGGGAAAAATCCACACAGACTCTGAGAGAACGTACAAACTCCTTACAGACAGCGCGGGATTCCAACCCCGGTCTTGATTGTTGGCGCTGTAAAGGCGTTGCACTAACTGCTACGCCAACTGTGGCTGCCCAGTTACCTCCTGAGCCCTGAGTTTCATTTTTCTGGAATAGCCCTCAAAGTCCTTTTCAGAAAAATAAAGCTCAGGGATCAGGAGGGAACATCTTGACATGGAGAGAAGGGCTGGGTAGCAGAGAGTCAACATTCTTGGGTCTTTTTTGATTGGAAAAATGTACTGAGTGAGGTGCCACAGGAAGAGTGCTGAGCCTTCAACCTGCTAATATATATATAGTCAATGCTTGGGCAAAGGTTCTGAAGGCACAGTTGCTTGATGATCGGATCGAAAGTCAATGCTGAAGACAAAAAGGATAGAGGTGGGTTAAGTGAGGGTGTAAAAATCTGGCAAAGGATGTTAGAAAATCTGCAATGGTCCATTTCAGAAACTGAAAATGCCAAGAGTGAGAGATTGCAGGGGTCACTAATTTCAATCCAATCTGTTGTACAGCACAAGTGAAATACTTAGTCCCACATAATTCTTGTAGTTACTGTGTGGAGTGAAAGGGAAATGGGACATCAAGCAAAGTTTGATAAGTTAAAGTCTGATCCTATTTTTTTTTAATTTAAAAAGATCTTTGTTTAAGTATCCATTTGTCTTGGTGATTTCCTATTGCTGCGAGGTTTTGGGGTCCTCTGGGCCTGTAACAATCCCAAGATTAAGTCCTCTACTCCAGGATACCCAAAATGTCTTATTTCTTCAATAAATGCAGATTCCGCCATACCGTCATTGATAAAGCCTGCACCCATATCTCCAATTATCTTTCAGCCTCTCCAGCAGAAAAAGGACAGAATCCCTCAGGTTTCTCACTTACCACCCATCAGCTGCCACATCTGACACATTATCCTTGGACACTTCCAACTTCAGCACCATCCTCTAACCTGCTACATCTAACCCACTCCACTCATATCCTCTTTTCACAGGGGCACATCCTTCTGTGACTCCCTCGACGGCACTTCCTTCTCCACCCACCACCACCTGACGCACTCCCCATTGGAACTGCAGAAATTGCCAAACTTGTCCCTACATCTCCTCTCACTTCCATCCAAGGCCACAATCAGACCTTCCAGGTGAGGCAGAGTTTCACATGCACCCCATCCAACCTAATCTATTTGGTAGACTCAGTTGAATTCGATATCAGTAAGACCAAATGCAGACTGGGTGGCCATTTAGCTAAACACCTGCACTCTGTTGATCTAAACTTGAGCTTCCTGTGACCTACCATATCAATTCTTGAACCCTTCCAGCAACATGTCTGTTGGCCCCATCCTTCGCCAGGGTGAGGGCAAACAAATTTAAATAAAACACATTTTATTCCTCCTGGGCAGCCTTAAACTCTATAGCATGAACACGAATGTTTCTAATTGAGGGGCGTGGCAAGATGGCATAAGGATCAGACATGCCTTCCAGTCCTCTCCTGACTCTTTGTTATTGTTTTGTCTATAAGTGCCCGTTGAAACTTTCTAAAAAGTTTATAAGTAGTTAGAGGTGTTAAACTAGCATCTAATGGTACAATTGCTTAAAAAAAGTAAAAGAAAACGGCAACAGATCACTAAGAAATTACATTTCCCGAAGTTATCTGAGCCTACCTGTTTACAAGAAGCCAGGACTCAGCGTGAAATGGATCTAAGAGGAGAAGTGCAGGATTCGGCAAAGGAGCTCTGCTCTGTACCGGTAGGGCTCTTTAAAGATGGCGCCCGGCAGCCTTTGGAACAAAGGGCTAGCCAGGCGCGTGTATTTCAATCAACGCCTATGAGAGCTGTCACTGAACTTTTGACAGTTGAAACAGCTGGGACGCCGCCAGCTGAAGACCCGACTTTAAAGAGACGTCCACCGATCGATGTAGCAGTGGCGCTGCAAAATGCACCACCAGTTATGAAGACTTCAATAGATCTTGATGTAATGAAGGCTTTTGATGTAATATGGGTTAAGGATAACCCTGAATACCAGTCTTCTGATATTGCTGAGGAGGTTGTGGCAGGGGTTTCTACACGGAGTCATACTGCAAGAAAAGCAGTTAAACTAAGGGAAGGATTAGAAGACCCTCTGGTTATTCAGAAACAGCAGGATCCTATTTTGCCTGAATCTATTCCTGTTGATATGCTTATCAAGAATCTTGAATTTAAGTTATCTTCTTCAATCAAAGAGTTAGGTAAATCTTTGGTTCAAGTTAATACCAAGCTTAATACCTTGGTGGGCATTAATACTCAATAGATGGTTGATTATGGAGCTTTTAAGCTTGAAATGAATGAAAAACTTGATGTTTGTGACCAAGGTTGAGGTACAAGACCAAATACAAGACGTAAATAAAACAATTGAAACTTTACAAACTCAGAATAAAAATTTAGCGAAAAAGGTTGATTATTTGGAGAATCAGTCTAGACGGAACAACGTAAAAATTATTGGTTTGCCAGAAGATATAGAAGGACCAGATCCAAGAAAATTCTTTACTGATTGGATCCCTCAAGTTTTAGGACAAGATTAGTTCCCACATGGTTTAATACTGGAACGTGCTCATCGAGCTTTGAGAAGAAAGCCTTTTCCAGGACAGAATCCAAGACCTGTTCTGGTCCATTGTCTAAACTATTATGATAGAGAGACAATTTTGCGTGTGGCTATTAGAAATGCTCAACAAAGCAGATCTCCTTTGATGGTCCAGAACAATCGTATTTTTTTTTATCCGGATTTGAGTCAAGAAATTATGTCTCAACGACGTGAATTTAATCCTGTGAAAGAAGTGTTATGGAAAAAAGGATATAAAGCAACATTTAGATACCCTGCAGTATTGAAGATTTTCAGGATGGATACCAACCAAAATTTTTTGATAACCCTAAAGAAGCTATGGACTTTTCTCAACTGTTACCAATTACGCAATTCCAGGAACAACATAGTCCTCCACGGTCTCTGAAGAGAGGGGAGACACAAGATGGGAACCGAATTTCAAGAAGAAATGGAAGCAATGGTGGTCGGAGTGACAAAGCTGATTAAATTTTTTTTTTTAATTTTTCTCGAGAAGATTTAGATAATGATGATAGTTTAATGTGAAATTGGAGTTAGGAGAGGGAACTGGGTGGGCATTATTTTCCAGAAGTCGTCAGCTACGTGTGAGTTATCTCACACCCAATATTTTATGGGAGTTACCGCATTGTGCGGTTCAGACAGGAGGAGGTAGTCGTAACCTCCTATCTGTTTATTTTTATTAATTTTTGGATTAAGGAGTGAAGTTTCTTTTTATTTTTTTTTCAACAAAATAATTTCTTTTTTTGTTGTAGTTTTAAGAGGGGATAAGGGGAGGGGAGTTTTTTTTTCTTTTTCTTTCTTTCTTTTTTTTCTTGTTTTTTTTTGTTTTTTTTCTCTTGTTGTGTTGTTGTAAGAAATGTCTAAATTAAAGTTTGCTTCTCTTAATGTCCAGGGTTTAAATAATAATATTAAGCGTAAGAAAGTACTTGCTTACTTAAAAAAATTAAAAGTTGATGTGGCTTTTTTGCAGGAAACTCATTTAATGGATAAGGAACATTTGAAACTTAAACGTGAATGGGTTGGACAAGTTTTTTATTCTTCATTTAATTCAAAGGCAAAAGGAGTGGCAATTTTGGTGCACAAGAATCTACCATTTCAGTTACAGAATGAAGAGAAAAATGGTGGAAGATTATTAAGACTGAATTGTACAATCTTTAACGAGGCTTGGACTTTGCTTGATGTTTATGCTCCAAATGTTGAGGATACAGCTTTTGTTGTGGATATGTCTTTATTACTTGGACAAGCAAATTCTAATGTGATGATTGGGGGAGATTTAAATGTGGTATTGGAGCCTTTATTGGACAAGTATCCAAGAGTAATTAAGAAATCTAAGATGGCAGTGCAAGTGACTAATATGATGAAAGATTTGAATTTAGTTGATATTTGGCGAAGATTTAATCCTACAGAGAAAGATTTTTCTTTTTATTCCTCACGCCATAATTCTTTTTCAAGAATTGATTATTTTTTAATTTCAACGCATTTGCAAGATAGCATTATATCTGTGGATTATAAGGCAAGGTTGGTTTCAGATCATTCATTACTATTATTAGAATATCAGAGTTCGCAAGATGTTCAGAGAACCTCAAAATGGAGATTTAATACTATGTTATTACAAAAACCAGAATTTATTAGTTATCTAAAAAAACAAATCGAGGTTTTTATTAGTAATAATATTAATTCTGTTTCTAGTCATTTTGTTTTATGGGATGCAATGAAAGCTGTTTTACGAGGTCAAATTATTAGTTATGCTTCTAAAGTAAAGAAAGAGAGAATCAGAGAGATTGAAGATTTAGAGAAAAAGATAACTGTTACTGAAAAAGAATTAAAAAAAAATCCTACTGAAATGCAAAAGAATCAATTAACTAATTTAAAATTTAAATATAATGAATTACAAACATATTGGTTTAAATGTTTAATGAATCGAACTAAACATAAGTTTTATGAATGGGGTGAGAAAGCTCATAAAGTCCTTTCATGGCAGTTGAAAAAAGAACAATTATCTAGATTATACCAGCAATTAGAAAGAAATCAGGTATTACTTTTAGACAAAAAGAAATTAATGAGGAATTTTGTAATTTTTATAAAAAATTATATACTTCAGAATGTAAAGATGTAACTGAAGATGCAATAGATTCTTTTTTGAAAAATATTAAATTGCCACAACTGAATCAAGAAGATAGACAAGAGTTGGATAAATCTTTTACAGAAAATGAAATTGAAATGGCAATAAGAGATATGCCAAATGGAAAGGCACCTGGTGAAGATGGGTTTTCTATAGAGTTTTATAAAACTTTTTATGTTGATATATCTTCTATTTATAAGGATGTAATACAGCAAATTTATAAAACTTTTCAATTACCTGAATCTTGTTCTAATGCTATAATTACAGTTATACCAAAAAAATATAAAGATCCTTTACAGGTTTCTTCTTATCGACCAATATCGTTGTTAAATGTGGATTATAAAATTGTAGCTAAAGTTATGGCTAATAGATTAGCTCAATATTTACCTAAAATAATACATAAAGACCAAACAGGATTTATAAAAAATAGATATGCGTCTGATAATATTTTACATTTAATAACTTTGATAAACAAATCTAAATCTCAAATGAATTATCCAATAGTGGTTTCGTTGGATGCAGAAAAGGCTTTTGATAGAGTGGAATGGAAGTTTTTATTTAAAGTACTTGAGAAATTTTGTTTTGGTTCCTCGTTTCTTGGATTGATAAAGGCTTTATATAATAGTCCGATGGCTAGAGTTGCTACCAATGGGCAGATTTCAGAATCTTTTGATTTAACAAGGTCTACTGGGCAAGGATGTCCATTGTCACCTGCTTTATTTGCTATAGTTATTGAACCTTTGGCACAATTAATACGTCAAAATGAAAATGTTAAGGGTTTGAGAGTTTTAAATGAGGAATATAAGATTAATTTATTTGCTGATGATGTTTTATTATATTTGGTGGATCCTGATATTTCTTTACCAGCAATTCAAGAATCTCTAGAAAATTATGGTCAATTATTTGGTTATAAGGTAAACTGGGTTTAAAGTGAAATTTTGTCAATTTGTAAAGATGATTATTCAATATATAAAAATATTATAAATCTGAAGTGGACTAAACAAATTAAATATTTAGGAATTAATGTTAATACAGAATATCAAGATTTATATTCAATTAATTATCTTCCTTTAATAAAAAATATTGTTAGACTTGATTAGGTGGAAGGATTTACCTTTAGGTTTATTGGGGAGGATTAACACTATAAAAATGAATATTTTTCCTCGGATACAGTATTTGTTTCAATCAATTCCTTATTTAAAAAAAAAGCTTTTTTAAGGATTTATATAAAGCAGTTAGAGATTTCTTATGGAAGGGAAAATTTCCGAGGGTAGCAATGAGAAAGTTGATGTGGGATTTTCAATTTGGAGGTTTGAGACTACCAAATTTTCAACATTATTATGAGGCAGCTCAATTTAAATTTCTTAGTGCATTAATGAATACGGAGGACCCACTTAGTTGGGCAAAGATAGAAATGGCAGTTATTTTAGAAAAATTTCCACATGAGTTTTTGTTTCGATGGAATAAAAAAATTTTTACGAACTTATGATGTACCAATATTGAAACATTTATTGAATTTATGGACAAGTAAACTTAATAAATTGGGGCTTAAAAATAAATGGTCTGGGCGATTGCCATTATATAATAATCAACTTGTTCCTTTTACAGTCTCCAATATTACTTTGAAACAATGGGAAAGGAAAGGAATAAAAAAATTATCAGATTGTTTTTTTGAAGGATGTTTTTGTTCTTTTGAGGAATTACAAAGGAAATTTGGTATTAGTGGAAATTCTGTATTTGTATATTATCAGTTAAGATCATTTGTAAAACAGGTATGTGGCCGACATATAATTTTATTGCCTGAAACTAGTTTTGAGAAATATGTACTTTCCATACCAAAAAAGGGGTATATATCTGATTTGTATTGTATTTTACAAGAAAATGAAAATAAGATAGATTGGGATAAAGATAAGTTGAAATGGGAAAAAGATTTAGGTTCTATAATAGCTGAAGAAGCCTGGATGGAAATTTGTCAGAATAGTATTCGGAAATTGATTAATGCTAGATTAGCGATGATTAACTATAATTTTATACATCAATTATATTTAACACCAGAGAAATTAAAAAAGTTTGGTCTTAGTAAGGTAGATTGTTGTTTTCGTTGTGATCAGACGGCTAATACTTTTTTACATACAGTTTGGTTCTGTGATCGATTGCAAAAGTTTTGGAAAGGTATTCAATCTATATTTAATAGTTTATATAATATCTATGTTGTATTAGATCCTGATATATTTTTATTAGGGAATATGCAATCATTAATTGACTTAGGCTTAAATGATTATCAGATTTCTTTTATCTATTTAGCCTTAGCGGTGGCTAAGAAATGTATAGCGCTTACTTGGAAAGATAGAAATATACTAACCTTAGATAGGTGGTATTTAGAGATGAAGTCTTGTTTAATTATGGAAAAGATATCTTTTTCAATTCAAGATAAGATGTCTTTTTATAAGCTGAAGTGGACTCCATTTGTTAAGTACATGCAATTAAGTTTGATTTAAATATGTTTTATGTGTGATATTTTAGATTTGATAACTTTTTTTTAATTAATATTTTTACTTGTTATTTTTTTTTGTTTGTGAGTGTTTTTTATATATATAATATTACTAACTTTATTAATTCTTCACTCTTTATTTTGGGGAGGGGGAAGGGTGGGGTTTCTTTTTCTATATATAGTTTTTTTTTAGTGGCCGTATATATGGGGGGGGGTGGTTAGACTGATTTAAGTTCGGTTATTAATGCTGTGTTGTAATAATTATTTTATTTTTATCTTTCTTTAAATGTAATTTTTTTTTGTTTTATTCATGTGATAAAAATTTTAAATAAAGTTTCAAAAAAAAAGCCGAATGTTTCTAATTTTAAGCAGCCACTCACCCTGTATGATTTCACTGTTTCCATCTCTTGATCTACTGCCCATTTGAATATAATTACTCCTTTCAGGCAGAAGAGTTTTCCCCATATAGCTTGCCATTGAACAACTGGCAAAATTAAGTGGCAGTTGTTGCAAAATGAATGGTGTTATTGTTCAAAATCTGTCTGTGATCGAAAGTATTCTTGTACTGAATAGACATCTGGGCCAAATGACTATTTAAGGACAATCTGTACATGATTGTACATCCTAAAGTACAATGACTACTTCTATCCACTCAAGATTGTTAAAGAGCAAGAATATACAATACAATCACATAAAATTCCCATCCATAGAGCACACGTATTAATACACAAAACAATCACTCCACCTTATTGGTCAGAAGCGCCTACACTTCCCAAGGAGACTGAGGAGGTCAAGGCCAATGGCTCTCATCCTGAGATTTTACAGGAGCGCAATTGAGTCTCGTGTCTGGCTGCATCATTAGATGGTCTAGTAGCTGTAAAGCATCAGACAGGAATGATGCAGAGTTGTGAGGATCACTGGGGTCTCCCTTTCTTCTGTAGATGACATTTACTGGGAGTGTTGTTCAAATAGGGCTCAAGGAATAGTAAAAAGACCATTTCCATCCAGTGAACAGCATCTTGAACCACGTCCATCATCAAAATCAGGACTGCCAGGCTGGGGAATAGCTTCTTCCTACAGGCTGTGAGATGCATGAAAAGTATCCTGTAAGTGCCAAATATTTATATATGTAGCGGCTACTTCGATAGAGCTACTCTTTTGCTTGGCTTTGCAGACGAAGATTTATGGAGGGGTATGTCCACGTCTGCTGCAGGCTCGTTGGTGACTGACAAGTCCGATGCGGGACAGGCAGGCGTGGTTGCAGCGGTTGCAAGGGAAAATTGGTTGGTTGGGGTTGGGTGTTGGGTTTTTCCTCCTTTGTCTTTTGTCAGTGAGATGGGCTCTGCTGTCTTCTTCAAAGGAGGTTGCTGCCTGCCGAACTGTGAGGCGCCAAGATGCACGGTTGGAGGCGATATCAGTCCACTGGCGGTGGTCAATATGGCAGGCACCAAGAGATTTCTTTAAACAGTCCTTGTACCTCTTCTTTGGTGCACCTCTGTCTCGGTGGCCAGTGGAGAGCTTGCCATAGAACACGATCTTGGGAAGGCGATGGTCCTCCATTCTGGAGACGTGATGCACCCAGCGCAGTTGGGTCTTCAGCAGCATGGATTCGATGCTTGCGGACTCGGCCAGCTCGAGTACTTCGATGTGGTGATGAAGTCATTCCAATGAATGTTTAGGATGGAGCGGAGACAACGCTGGTGGAAGCGTTCTAGGAGTCGTAGGTGATGCCGGTAGAGGACCCATGATTCGGAGCTGAACAGGAGCGTGGGTATGACAACGGCTCTGTACACGCTGATCTTTGTGAGGTTTTTCAGTTGGTTGTTTTTCCAGACTCTTTTGTGTAGTCTTCCAAAGGCGCTATTTGCCTTGGCGAGTCTGTTGTCTATCTCTTTGTCGATCCTTGCATCAGATGAAATGGTGCAGCCGAGGTAGGTAAACTGGTTGACCGTTTTGAGTTCAGTGTGCCTGATGGAGATGAGGGGGGGGTTGGTGGTCATGGTGGGGAGCTGGCTGATGGAGGACCTCAGTCTTCTTCAGGCTGACTTCCAGGCCAAACATTTTGGCAGTTTCCGCACAACAGGACGTCATCCGCTGGAGAGCTGGCTCTGAATGGGCAACTAAAGCGGCATTGTCTGCAAAGAGTAGTTCACGGACAAGTTGCTCTTGTGTCTTGGTGTGAGCTTGCAGGTGCCTCAGATTGAAGAGACTGCCATCCGTGCGGTACCGGATGTAAGTCATTGTTGAGGTCTTTATTGGCTTGTTTCAGCATCATGCTGAAGAAGATAGTAAAGAGGGTTGGTGCGAGGAAACAGCCTTGCTTTACGCCGTTGTCAATGGAGAAGGGTTCAGAGAGCTCATTGCTGTATCTGACCCGACCTTGTTGGTTTTCGTGCAGTTGGATAACCATGTCGAGGAACTTGGGGGGGCATCCGAGGCGCTCTAGTATTTGCAAAAGCCCTTTCCTGCTCACAGTGTCAAAGGCTTTGGTGAGGTCAACAAAGGTGATGTAGAGTCCTTTATTTTGTTCTCTGCACTTTTCTTGGAGCGGTCTGAGGGCAAAGACCATGTCAGTAGTTCCTCTGTTTGCGCAAAAACCACACTGTGATTCTGGGAGGACATTTTCGGTGACACTAGGTATTAGTCTATTAAGGAGAATCCTAGCGAAGATTTTGCCTGCAATGGAGAACAGCGTGATTCCTCTGTAGTTTGATTTTTCTTGCCTTTGTTTTTGTACAGGGTGATGATGATGGCATCACGAAGGTCCTGAGGCAGTTTTCCTTGGTCCCAGCAGAGCATGAAAAACTCATGCAGTTTGGTATGCAGAGCTTTGCCACTAGCCTTCCAGATCTCTGGGGGGATTCTATCCATACCTGCTGTTTTGCCACTTTTCAGTTGTTCAATTGCCTTATATGTCTCTTCCCGGGTAAGGATCTCATCCAGCTCTAGCCTCAAGGGTTGTTGAGGGAGCTGGAGCAGGGCGGATTCTTGGACTTAGCGGTTGGCACTGAAAAGGGATTGGAAGTGTTCTGACCATTGATTGAGGATGGAGAGCGACAAGATCTCCATCCTCAATCGATAGAGCTACTAAAGCAACACAAACACACACACCAGGTTAGTCAACACAAGACTGCTTTATTCAGTCTTTACAGGCTTCTTTTCTTTACCGCATGTCCCGGGCTCCATGGTTGGACATCATTATGAGTTTGCTGCCGATCCACGGGACCACAGGTTTAAGTTAAGCTCCATGAGTGTCCCGCGCCTTCTGGCAGAACTCACAGATCAATGCGCCGTTCCTAGGCACGCAGAACCACATGCATGCAGTCAATTAAATGGATGAGTTCCCAACTGTCTGTCTTATTATTTCATGCGTCCGCCAAAGAACCTTGCCCACTCGGCCCGCTACATAGCTGCTACACCCCCCCCCCCCCAGAACTGTTGGCAGAAACTAAAACACCAGCTGCATGCACCTTAGGTGGACGCCCTCATCGTCTGGGCTGGGGTCACTGAATGGGTGAAGGAGGATCACATGGGCAGGCTTGAGTCTGTCCAAACTAAACAGCTGCAAATGTCCCCCGATGTCCATAGTATAGACAACCCCATCCTTCTTCACCACGCGGAAAGGGCCCTCATACGGTTGTTGTAACGGCACTCCTGGGACATGTCTGCGCACAAAAACAAAATCAGCATCCAGGAGTGGTGGGCACATTCTGTTTAGGGGATCCAAGCCAGTGGGTAGGAAAAGGTTTGCTGATCGGTACACCATGTCGAAGCTGCTGAAGGATGTTCAGATCAGTGTTGGTTGTGAAATGAATATCCCATGAAACTGTAAGGACCGTACCATAAACCATCTCTGCGGACAATGCAGACATATCTTACTTTGGAGCCGTGCGCACTCCCAAAACAACCCATGACAACTCATCAACCTAATTGGGACCGGTGAGTCGGCCTTAAGTGCGGGACTTCAGTTGCCGGTGGGAACATTCCACGAGGCTGTTTGGACCATGGGTGAATTGTGTTCTGCAGACTGAAGTAATGTGGGTCGGTAAACCAAATCTAGCCATCCAGTTGACGATGAATGCTCTAGCCCTTGTCTCAGTGTCACTGGATGGCAACGGGATGGCCTCTGGCCAGCGCGTGAAATGTTCTACAACTGTTAGAATGTATCTCATGTTTTGAGATTCTGGCAATGGTCCAAGCAGGTCCACAAGCCCATGTTCCAGCTGCTTGCATACCGCTGGGAAATGTTGAAGAGGTGCCTTAGTGTGGCACTGAATTTTGGCAGTCTGGCAGGAGGTACATGTGCAAACCCATTGCACGACGCCTTTTCTCAGTCCAGTACATATTTATTTGACATGAGCTTGACAGATGTTCTGATGGACGGATGAGACAAGCTGTGTATCTGATCAAAAAGGCGTTGCCTCCAAGATGCCGGAATCACTGGTCTAGTGTAGCACAAACACATGTCACAAAGTAAGTTTGGCCGCCCAGTTGTAGTGTCACCTGCTGTATGTCCAGGTTAGTAATGGCCGTACTGTATGCCTGAACATTGGGGTCCATTGCCTGGACACTGGCTAATTCAGGAAGATCAATGTCACCCTGAATATGATATACAGTCGGTCTGGACAGAATATTTGTGCTGCATTGTTTTTACCAGATGTTATCCAAGTAGATGTAAGGGAACTCTAAATCTCTGCCCAAAGTGCCTATAAGCCGCTGGCAGGTGGGAACAGCATTCTTCAACTCAAGTGGGATCCTAAGAAATTCAAAAAGCCCAGAAGGGGTAATAATCACCGTTTTAGGAATGTCATCCTTATGGACTGGGATCTGATGGTATCTCATGACAATTAACCTTGGAGAAAGCACAGAAATTGTGCAGATGGGCAGCGAAATCTTGCATATGAGGGAGGGAGTATCTGTCGGGTATAGTTAATGACCCTATGGTAATTGCTACAGGGTCTCCATCCACCTGTTTTCTTGGGTACCATGTGTAACGGTGATGCCCAAGGACTGTTGGAGCACTGAATGAACCTAATTGCACTAAACTCTGCCCTTGCCTGCGCAGTTTATCAGGTGAAAGACGAAGAGCCCTGGCATAATTCGGCGGGCCTGAAGTGTCTATGTCATGGGACACATCCTGGGCTGTTTAGGAGGTATTGAAATTAGGTGAGAGAATACAGGTAAATTCATTGAGAAGAGCAGCATAGGCATCTTTGTGCAGGGTATGCACCCCGAGATGGGAAACTCTCCCTTTGTTTCATACCAGTGGGTTTGTTTGAAAAGTGGTAGCATGAACCAATTTCCTCCACATCTACTGGCAAGTCATGGGACCTTAAAAAATCTGCACCCATAATGGCTGTGCAATGGAAGCCAATTCCAATGGAATGTCACACCTCCTATCCCAATCATGTGCCAAAGCAGGGAATTGTCGTCCCATTTGCTGTTTGAAGAGCCAGGTGTTGTTATTTATGTGGTTTTTATTTCAAAATAGGTTGGCAGGAGCAAACTGTCCTCAGCACTTGTGTCTACAAGAAACTTGTGCTTACCAGCGTCATCTTGTAGATACAATAGACCCATACTTGTGCCAGCTGCCAAGGCTTTGCCACCAGAAGGGGTAGACGGCTTTTTCGTTTCCTGCCTTTTTGCTGAAATAGGTACATGGCGGGACCTATTTATGGGCATTTTTACCCCAACGGCCATGGTAAAAACACCATTTTCGCCGCCCGTCAGCTTGTTCATCCTTCTTTGACTGAACTGCTCATCGGACATGGGAGATGGATCTGCTGCGAAAACAGTCTGTACATGAGCAGACTTTTGCGTTGGAGTATGATCGAGTCTGTCAGCCTCCCGCCATCCCCTATGTCATGGGGATTGTGGAAATCCATGTTAATGATTGGTATTGCCACACGACCTGGGAGTTTGGACAGGAATAAAGTCACAAAAAGTAAACAATTAGAATGACCATCTGCTAATGCGAGCATCTCATTCGTTAAATTGGATGGATTCCTGTCACCCAGGCCCTCCATATTTAAAAGCCGCAAGCTGCACTCATGTCTAGTCAATTCCAGCATGTCCAGGAGAATTGGCAGAACCTGGTGTACTGGTTTTCCGCTAGGGGATTGGCAACAAATTCTCTTACTCGAGATGCTGTAGCAGCGTCCAATGCACCTACTACGTGCCAGAATTTCATGAACTCGACCATTATGTCACAAGACAAAACTAGGTTTCAGCCTGATTAAGCCATACCTGAGGTTGATGGGTCCAGAAAGGAGGCAAGTGAAGTCCCTCCACATTAACTGCAGCCGTGGTGGCAACAGCTGCTGCTGTCGCTGTGTCCATGGTAACTGGAGATTCAAGCTTCAGCTGAATCTTGCATTTGGGGTCACCAATTGTAGCAGCGACTTCGGTAGAGCTACTAAAGTGACACACACACACACACACACACACACACACACACACACACACACACACACACACACACACACACACACACACACACACACACACACACACACACACACACACACACCAGGTTAGTCAACACAAGACTGCTTTATTCAGACTTTACAGACTTTTATATACCGCATTATTTGTCAGGGATGATATTACAGCGGTGCTGAGGCAAAATAGACAGGAGGGCCATCGAGGGAGGCAGCGTGGGTAGAACTAAAAAATAAGAAGGGTGAGGTTACTATTATAGGGGTATATTATAGGCTGCCAAATGGGAAGGGGGAACTAGAAGACAAATGTGCAAGGAAGTAGCTGAGATGTCCTGTAGGAATAGTGTGGTGTTGGTTGGGTATTTCAATTTTCCTAACATCAATTGGGAAACAGTCAGTGAGAGGGCAAGATGGCTTAGAGTTGATACCACATGTTCAGGGCTGCTTTTTGCAGCAGTATGTGGAGATGCCCACTAGAGGGGCAGCAGTTTCGATCTGTGGTTAGGGAATGAAATGGTGCAGGTGACAGAGGTAAGTGTTGGGGAGAACTTCAGATCCAATGATCATGGGTCCATTAGCTTTAGCTTAATTATGGAAAGGGATAGGTCGGGTCTGAAGTCAAAGGTCTTCGAGTGGGGGAAGGCCAGATTTGAAGAAATGAGAAGGGATTTGCAGAGAGTTGTGTGGGCTGATCTTTTTGCCAGAAAGGATGTAGAGGAAAATTGGAGGGTATTTAAAGGTGAGATTTTGAGAGTACAGGATCATTATGTTCCAGATCGGCTGAAAGGCAAGACTAAAAGTTCAAGGGAGCCGTGGTTTTCTAGAAAAATTAGGAACGGTTAGGGATAAGAAGGAGGCCTATGCTAAATATAAGAAACAAAAGATTGATGAGATGTATGATCCTTACTTAGATTGCAGAAAGAACCTCAAGAAGGAAATTAGAAAGGCAAAAGGAAGGTATGAGGTGTCCATAGCTAATAAGGTGAAAGTGAATTCTAAGGGTTTTTAACAGATACGTGAACAGTGAAAGGAGGGTTAAGGATAGAGTAGGTCCAATGGAAAATGGGAACGGTGGACTATGCGTATGTGAAGAGCTGTATGAGATGGGGGAGATATTGAATGATTTTTTTTCTCTTCTGTATTCACGAGGGAAAGGGACACTGGACTATGGGAGATAAATGAGGTGAATGACCTAGTTATGGAAAGGATAGGGATTAGTAAAGAGAGGGTTTTGGAGCTTATAGGGTCAATAAAGGTGGATGTCTCCAGGTGCTAATGGAATTTTTCCCAGGATGGTAAGGGAGGTCAGGGAGCAAATAGCAGGATTTTTCAAAGATCACTGGAGGAAGGTGTGGTGTCGCAGGATTGGAGAGTTACAATTGAATTCTGCTGTTTAAAAAAAGCACAAGGTGCAGGCCAAGTAATTGTCAAAGTAAGTTTGACTTTGGTGGTGGCGAAAGTTATGGAGAGTATTCTTAGAGATAGTATGTACAAATATCTAGATAGGCAGGGATTGATCAGGGGCACCCAGCATGGGTTTGTGAAGGGAAAATCATGTTTGATGAATTTTGTTGAATTTTTCGAAGAGGTGACAAGAAAAGTGGATGAAGGTAGGACGGATGATGAGATCTATTTGAATTTTAGTAAGTCTTTTGATAAGGTTCCGCATGTAAAGTTAGTTAGGAAGGTTCAGTCACTAGGGATTAATAGATAGTGAGATGGGTTCAGAGGTGGCTGTAAAACAGACAGCAAAGAGCCATGGTGGACAACTATCTGTTAGGATGGAAGCCTGTGATGAGCGGTGTGCCACAGGGATTGGTGCTGGGTCCCCTGATGTTTATCATTTATATTCATGATTTGGATGAGAGGGTGGTTAACTGGGAAAGCAAATATGCAGACGATACAAAAAGAGGGAGAATGGTGGATAGTGAGGAAGGTTTTCTTGGATTACAGGATTTGGTTTGTTTGGAAAAGTGGACTGAAAGATGGCAGATGGAATTTAATGTTGACAAGTTTGAGGTGCTGCATTCTGGAAAAAAATAATCAAAATAGGACATATGCAGTTAAAGGGAGGGCGTCGAGGAATGCAGAGCAACAGAGGGATCTTGGAGTTATGGTACAGAGTTCCTTGAAGGTGGATTCCCAGGTAGACAGGGTAGTTATGAAGGCATATGGCATGCTGGCCTTCATTAAATCATAGCGTAGACTAGATATAGCTGGAAAATGATGCTGCAATTGTTTATGGCATTGGTGAGGCCAGGTTTGGAGAATTGTTTTCAGTTCTGGTCTCTAATTATAGGAAGGAAATAGATAAGGTGGAGCAGGTGCAGAGAAGATTTACAAAAATGTTGCCTGGCTTACAACATCTAGAGTACAGAGGAAGATTAAGGAGACTGCGACTTTATTCATTGGAATATAGATGGTTTTTTTTTTAATTAAATTTTTTATTTTTCACACCATAAATCACAATAGCCATGATATACACTTTTTCTTTTTCACACATTTACAGTGACTTTTTCTCCCCCCCCTCCCTCCTCCCAAGCCAACCCCCCACCCCCCCCCTCTCATCCATTTTAGGTATACAATCTAGGTTGCATTAATTCAGTCAGACAATGTTGTCATTCAACAAAAATACACCAGAAATTCTACTGAGTCCATTCTTTTCTTTTCTTCTCCTTCCATCAACTTAGGTAATGTTTGTTCCCGGTAGGTTTTCGCTATTGTATTTAATGTAAGGCTCCCATACTTGTTCGAATATTTCAATATTATTTCTTAAACTATATGTTATTTTTTCTAATGGAATACATTTATTCATTTCTATATACCATTGTTGTATTTTCAAATTATCTTCCAATTTCCAGGTTGACATAATACATTTTTTTGCTACGGCTAGGGCTATCTTAACAAATCTTTTTTGTGCATCTTCCAAGTCAATTCCAAATTCTTTATTTTTTATGTTACTTAGGAGAAAGATCTCTGGATTCTTTGTTATATTGTTTTCTGTTATTTTATTTAATATCTGATTGAGATCATCCCAAAATTTTTCTACTCTCTCACATGTCCAGATTGCATGAATTGTTGTTCCCCTTTCTTTTTTACATCGAAAACATCTATCAGATACTGTTGGGTCCCATTTATTTAACTTTTGCGGTGTAATGTATAGTCTGTGTAACCAATTATATTGTATCATACGCAGTCTCGTATTTATTGTATTTCTCATCGTTCCAGAACATAATTTCTCCCATGTTTCCTTTTTTATCTTTATATTTAAATCTTGTTCCCATTTTTGTTTAGTTTTACCATTTGTTTCCTCATTCTCCTTTTCTTGCAGTTTAATATACATATTTGTTATAAATCTTTTGATTAACATTGTATCTGTAATCACATATTCAAGGTTACTTCCCTCTGGTAAACTCAAATTGCTTCCTAATTTATCTTTCAAGTAGGATCTCAGTTGGTAATATGCCAGCGCTGTATCTCCAGTTATATTGTACTTATCTCTCATTTGTTCAAAGGATAAGAATCTACTTCCTGAAAAACAATTTTCTATTCTTTTAATCCCTTTTTTTTCCCATTTTCTAAAGGAAAGGTTGTCTATTGTAAAAGGGAGTAGCTTATTTTGCGTCAATATTAGTTTTGGTATTTGATAATTTATTTTATTTCTTTCTACATGAATCTTCTTCCATATATTGAGGAGATGGTGTAATACTGGAGAAGTTCTATGTTGTACCAATTTTTCGTCCCATTTATATAATATGTGTTCAGGTATCTTTTCCCCTATTTTATCTAATTCTAGTCTCGTCCAGTCTGGTTTTTCCCTTGTTTGATAAAAATCTGATAGGTACCTTAATTGTGTGGCTCTATAATAATTTTTGAAGTTTGGCAATTGTAAACCTCCTTGTTTATACCATTCTGTTAATTTATCTAGTGCTATCCTCGGTTTCCCCCCTCTCCATAAAAATCTCCTTATTATTTTCTTTAACTCTTTGAAGAATTTTTCTGTCAGTTGTATTGGCAATGCCTGAAATAAGTATAGTATCCTTGGAAAAATGTTCATTTTAATACAGTTTATCCTTCCTATCAGTGTTAGTGGTAGCTCTTTCCAATGCTCTAAATCGTCCTGTAATTTTTTCATTAGTGGATTGTAATTGAGTTTATATAATTGGCCTAGATTTTTGTTTATTTGCACACCTAGGTATCTTATTGCCTGCATTTGCCATCTGAATGGGGATTCCTCCTTAAATTTTGAGAAATCCGCGTTATTCATAGGCATTGCTTCACTTTTATTTACGTTTATCTTGTATCCCGACACTTCTCCATATTCCTTCAATTTCTTATATAGTTCTTTTATTGATAGTTCTGGTTCTGTTAAGTACACTATCACATCATCCGCAAATAGACTGATTTTATATTCCCTGTCTTTTATTTTTATTCCTTTTATATTATTATCTATTCTTATCGATTCTGCTAGTGGTTCTATAGCTAGCGCAAACAATAATGGTGATAGTGGGCATCCCTGCCGCGTTGACCTGCTTAAGTTAAATTGCTTTGATACATGTCCATTTAATGTTACTTTCGCTAACGGTCCCTTATATAATGCTTTAATCCAATTAATATACTTCTCCGGTAAACTGAATTTTTGCAATACTTTGAACAAGTAATTCCATTCTACTCTGTCGAAGGCCTTCTCTGCGTCTAAAGCAACTGCTACTGCCGGTGCTTTATTTCCTTCTACTGCATGAATTAAGTTAATAAATTTACAAATATTGTCTGTTGTGCGTCTTTTTTTGATAAATCCAGTTTGGTCTAAATTTACCATTTTCGGTACCTGTTCTGCTAATCTGTTTGCTAATAGTTTAGCTATTATCTTATAGTCTGTGTTTAGCAGAGATATTGGTCTATATGACGCTGGTGAGCGTGGATCTTTCCCTTGTTTTAGTATCACTGTAATTATTGCTGTTTTACATGAATCTGGTAAGTTTTGTGTCTCATCAATCTAGTTGATTACATCCAGGAGGGGCGGTATTATTAGATCTTTAAATGTTTTGTAGAATTCTATTGGGAGTCCATCCTCTCCTGGTGTCTTATTATTTGGTAAATTTTTTATTATCTCTTGTATTTCTACTGTTCCAAATGGTTCTGTTAATTTATTTTGTTCCTCTATTTGTAGTTTTGGCAGTTCAATTTTAGTCAAAAATTCATCTATTTTCCCTTCTTTCCCTTCGTTTTCAGTTCGGTATAATTGTTCATAGAATTCTCTGAAGTTTTCCTTAATTTCTTTTGGATTATATGTAATTTGTTTGTCTTTTTTCCTTGTTGCCAATACCATTTTCTTAGTTTGCTCTGTCTTAAGCTGCCATGCTAAGATTTTGTGTGTTTTTTCACCTAGTTCATAATATTTCTGTTTTGTCTTCATTATATTCTTCTCCACCTTATATGTTTGTAATGTTTCATATTTTATTTTTTTATCCGCCAATTCTCTTCTTTTGGTTGTATCTTCCTTTATTGCTAATTTTTTTTCTATGTTTATTATTTCCCTTTCCAACTGCTCTGTTTCCTGATTATAGTCTTTCTTCATCTTGGTTGCATAACTTATTATTTGTCCTCTAATGAATGCTTTCATTGCGTCCCATAGTATAAACTTATCTTCCACTGATTCTGTATTTACTTCAAAGTACATTTTTAATTGTTTTTCAATAAATTCTCTAAAATCCTGTCTTTTAAGTAGCATGGGGTTTAATCTCCATCTATACATTCTTGGAGGGATGTCCTCTAGCTTTACTGTCAGTATTAAGGGTGAATGGTCCGATAGCATTCTCGCTTTATATTCTGTTTTTCTTACTCTATCCTGCATACTAGCTGATAACAAAAATAGGTCTATTCTTGAGTATGTTTTATGTCTAGTCGAGTAGTATGAGTATTCCTTTTCTTTTGGGTTTTGTTTCCTCCATATGTCCACAAGTTTCATTTCTTGCATTGATTTAATTATAAATTTGGTTACTTTGTTCTTCCTGTTAATTTTTTTCCCCGTTTTATCCATATTTGGATCCAAATTCAGATTGAAATCCCCTCCTATTAGTATGTTCCCTTGCGTATTAGCTACCTTCAAAAAGATATCTTGCATAAACTTTTGATCTTCTTCGTTAGGTGAGTATATATTAAGTAGATTCCAAAGCTCCGAATATATCTGACATTTTATCATAACATATCTCCCTGCTGGATCTATTATTTCCTCTTCTATTTTAAATGGCACATTTTTGCTAATTAATATAGCCACTCCTCTTGCTTTTGAATTATACGATGCTGCTGTTACATGTCCTACCCAATCTCTCTTTAATTTCTTGTGCTCCAATTCAGTTAAGTGTGTTTCTTGGACAAATGCTATATCTATTTTTTCCTTTTTCAGTAAATTTAGTAGTTTCTTCCTTTAATTTGGTTATGTATTCCATTAATATTTAAAGTCATATAGTTCAGCGTAGCCATTTTATATTTTGTTTATCTTCTCTTTCCGTTTTTCCATCATTACCTTTCCTCCTTTTCCATTTCTGTTTTCTTATTTTCAACTCTTTACCAGACAACATTCCTACAACATCCAACATTTTCCTTATTCTCCTATTTCTATCTTCTTTATCCCCAATCTCCCCTTCCCCTCCTGAGTTGTCCTTTATCCCTTGTCGGACAACCACATCTCCCCTCTCCATTTGGATTTGCGAATCCACTCGCAAGCGTCAACTGATTTTGCAGTGACCGCTCTTTTCCCCCACCCAGCCCCCCCCAGAAAAGATTTCACTTTTCATATGTCACAAAGGTCACTCTTTTAATTCCCTCCTTATTCTCTCTATTCCATTACCTTCCCTTATTAATTCTTGTCTATACTATCTATGTTTTCCTCTAATTACAGATACTTTCACGTATGCCCATTGTCTCTATTCACTCTTATACCTCTTTACCCGCATACATATCAATCGTGGTCATTTTTACCCTCATTACCCGTCTTCATCCCTCAGTCTATTTTTGTCTTTACCCACATACATATCAATCGTGATCATTTTTACTCTCATTACCCGTCTTCATCCCTCAGTCTATTTTTGTAATTGTACTGCAAATTTTCGTGCTTCTTCTGGATCCGGGAACAGTCTGTTTTGTTGTCCTGGAATAAATATTTTCAATACCGCAGGATGCTTCAGTGTAAATTTATATCCTTTCTTCCATAAAATCGCTTTTGCTGTATTGAACTCTTTTCTCTTCTTTAGAAGTTCAAAGCTTATATCTGGATAAATGAAGATTTTTTGCCCTTTATACTCCAGTGGTTTGTGGCCCTCTCTTACTTTTTCCATTGTCTTCTCCAGTACCTTTTCTCTTGTAGTATATCTTAGGAATTTTACTACAATAGATCTTGGTTTTTGTTGTGGTTGTGGTTTAGGGGCCAATGCTCTATGTGCCCTTTCTATTTCCATTTCTTGCTGTAGTTCTGGACATCCTAGGGCCTTAGGGATCCATTCTTTTATAAACTCCCTCATATTCTTGCCTTCTTCATCTTCCTTAAGGCCCACTATCTTTATGTTATTTCTTCTGTTATAATTTTCCATTATATCTATTTTTTGGGCTAGTAATTCTTGTGTCTCTTTAGTTTTTTTATTAGATTCCTCCAATTTCTTTTTTAAGTCTTCTACCTCCATTTCTGCTGCTATTGCCCGTTCTTCCATCTTGTCCATTTTTTTCCCCATTTCTGTTAAGGTCATATCCATTTTATTTATTTTCTTTTCTGCGTTGTTTATTCTTCTTCTTAAATCATTGAATTCCTGTGTTTGCCATTCTTTAAATGACTCCATGTATCCTCTAACAAGAGCAAGTATATCCTTTACCTTGCCTTTCCCTTTATCTATTTCACTGTATTCTTCCTCTTCTTCTTTCTCTGGGTTGGCCATCTGTTGTTTCTTTGATGCCCTTTCCTCCTCTTCTTTCTTGTTTCCATTGTCTTCTGTGGTCTCTTCTTGCTGCAGGTGTTCTGCAGCTGTCGTTGCCGGCTGTGGAGATCGACTCCCCAGCTGGTCCCCCCTCCCGTCGGTGTGATTTTTTTTCATGCGCGGTTGCGCACTTTTACTCGGCTCTGTGAGCCATTGATGTAGTTCTTTTTCCACCGACCTGAGGTAGTGGGCTCCTCTCTCCACAGCGGGCCTCTTCGGACAGGTAAGGCCTTCACCTTTTTCCTCCGTTGTCTTCTCTTCCTCTCTTCTTTCTGTTGATTTTGATTTTTCTCCTTTTGTCTCCATCTTCTTTCCACCTTTATACTCACTTTTCTTTAACTTGTATTTCTGTGCCTTTGTATTTTCTCTTGTTTTTCCCGACTTTTCTGGAGAGGGCTGGAGTTCACCGTCCGGCCACTACTCCATCACGTGACTCCTCGGAATATAGATGGTTGAAGGGGGTTATGATAGAGGTATTCAAAACTATGAAGGGAATAGATAGACTAGATGTGAGTAGACTCTTTCCCCTGAGGGCAGGGGAGGTTGGAACAAGAGGGCATGAGTTCAAGGTAAGGGGGCAAAACTTTAGGAGAAATGTTAGAGGATGCTTCTTCACTCAGAGAGTGGTGGCAGAATGGAATGATCTTCCAGAAGAGATAGTTGCGGCAGGGTCCTTTCTGTCATTTAAGACAAGATTGGATGTGTACATGGATATGAGGGGGTTGGAGGGGAAAATTAGTGGAGTTGTTCATGTGAACTGGCACAGACTCGAAGGGCCGATATGGCCTGTTTCCGTGCTGTAAACTGTCATATGGTAAACTGTCATAAGCAAGATGTCTCCCAAACGATAGACATGTGAAGAAAATCTCCACCTTCACTTTTCACTTCGCAGTCTCAGTTTCTGGAAAAATAGCTCCAGCCGAGTGAATGAATCTCAACAGTCTATCTCCACAGTATTCCAGGAATCTCCCCAGCAGGTCATCCACTCACAAAGATGGATCATTATTCCGTTGGCCAACCCCTCAGAAACACTGGGATTAGAACTTGGGACAACAGGTCATCATTGGTTTACATTATCTCATCCCTAAAAGATGGTGAATGCAGAGAATAGAGGTCGGGACTGTGTGGAGGTACTTCCTTTCCCAGTGCAGCCAGTAGAGGAGAGAATATCTAATGGTTAAATCTATGCATCTTCCATTTTCAGATGGAAACTGTCCCAGCTGTTCGACGTGTGTGCCGATATTCTTCCAGCAGACTAATGTCAATGTGACATTCTCTGATGATACCACCCGACCGTATCATTGTTCACAAGGAAAGTGTCAAATAAAGTGATTGGCTGCATGTGGAATTCGTCAATGAATTTTATTACAATCCATTTTCTGGATTCAAATCTATCCCACCATATCCACTGAGATCAAAGTGCAGCAGAGAACAAAGCACCAATTCAAGTTGCCCCATCTCCCCTCCATACCTCAAGTGTACACTCATTCATTTGTGGACATTGCTGTTTCAGTGTGATTCAGATTCCAGCCCCACTTCCCTTCACCACCTTCCTTCCAGGTCTGATGCCAGTCAGCAAGAACCAGAAACTACATCTCAGCCAGTGGCTTGGGGCAGGAAGTGGTGAAGATGCACAGGGGTGAAATATCACCTTGGTTTAGTTACAGGATGTGACAACCTGTAAGAAAAGGGGCCTGTGACAAATCAGTGAGACAAACCACAGGACCCCACCAGTGACCTGACCAAACTTGCGTGCTTGGTGTGAAAGGGATGGACAGCAAACATTGAAAGCATTCTGTTCACTCACTTCCTGGACACTGAACTCAGTCCAAGAGAGAAACTCAGTGATCACAAGGAATGCCACTGAAGGGTGTGTGTGGGTGTAATCACCCAAAGGTTAATAGAATAATATCAGTATTTTGCAAAAAAGAGAATTATCTCGACATTGTGAGAACTTATGAGGGGAAACTGCCTCTCACCAGAGATGGCTGAGCATCAGATTGTGTCATTGATATGGGATGGGACTGAACAACAAACAAACGTTCAACAACATCACTGTACTGATTAAACCAATATTCCGAAAGAAATATCCCTGAAACCACACACCTCACTTTACAAACTTCAGACCACACACTGTGATAAATCTTATCTGGACTAACACCAGGTACCTGTCATATGTTTTTAAATTGCTCAACACTTGCTAAAAGAAAGAAGGGTTGAGTAAGAGACAACATCATATATCATCAAATGAAATGTGTCCTGCCAGACAGGCACAGAGTTCATTACATCTGTTCTAAATACCATGCTCTAAATACCGCTGAATGTCGTGAAGGTTTCAACCCTGACACAAACATAATCACCCTCCTTGAGACCAAACACAGCCCTCGTGGACCAAAGTGACCGATTGTGTAAATGGTGAACTGCAGTTTAACTGATGTGACGATGGTGCTTGAGGAAACCAGTGGCTTTGCAGAACACAGGAAACAAACGATTTTAAAATGAAACGGGAAAGTACATCTGTTCCAAAAAAATTCCCAAACTGCAGCATGAGGGAGATTTCTGTTATTCTCCAGATTTATAGTTTGCTCTGTTGTTGCTGGAGAGCAAGTTGTCCACATCTTTCTTTCAAATAGTTATTTTCAAATATTAAAACACCGCACCACTTCACTGGAGCACAGTCACAGAAAACTGATTCAAACCCAGATGTCAGGTGCCCCCAAAGCTCCGTCACAGAGGAATCATATTCATTCACAATTTCATGTTCCTCATTGATCGCTCTTGAACTGAGGGTCTTGCTGGACCAGGGCTTGGCCATATAACTGCAGGTCTGGAGTCACATGCATCCAGACTACATATGGGTGATAGATCTCCTCTGTTAATGAACAGTGGGTTTTATAACAGCACAAATACTTTACAATCCCCACTCTCAAAATGTAGAAGGTTGAGTTCATAGGAGAAATGTAGAAAGTTGTGTTTAAAATATAGCTACAAAAATTGTTTATAAGAAAACTAGCATGTTTTACTCAATCAGAAGCTTCCAGAGAACAGGTTATAAGTTTAAAGCTAACAAACCTCCTAGACAGGAATCAAATCTCATCTCTTCTACAAAACCCCCAGGCTCCAGATATCCTGATGCCTTAAAAACAATAGTGTTAACTGACTACCAATAGAGTCAACGAGCTGTCAAAAGGCAGGTCATTGAATCAGTTATTGAGTCAGTTGGTAGGCTTTTGATTGTCAATTTTAAAAACTTTTCTGAGTGTTGGACTTTAATGAGTATTTATACTCCTAATATTAGATGATGAGGAATTTATGTTGGATTCTTTTTCTAATTTAAATTAGGCATTTAATAGGAGGTAATTTTAATTGTTGTTTGGATCCATTATTAGATAAATCTCCAAAATCAGTAATTATGATCAAAATGGCCAAGCAGTTTATGGCGTTAATGAAAGACATGAATGTAGTAGATATATGGGGAAGGTTAAATCCTAAAGAGAAAGATTTATTGTTCTATTCATTTTGTCATGATTCTTATTTTGGAATAGATTTATCTTTAGTATCAGCACAATTACAAGGCTGGGTTTTGAAGGCTGAATATAAGAGTAGGATTTTGTCTGATCATTCTTTGCTATTAATAATGTGTACTGGTTCAGAGAGAATTGAGAATGTTTATCGTTGGACATTTAATTCATTGCTGTTGAAAAATGCTACATTCTGTAAATGTATAAGGGATCAAATACAGATTTTTTTGAAAATAAATATCGGTTCAGTTGATGGTAAATTTGTTTTATGGGATGTTTTAAAAGCTTATTTAAGGGGACAAATCATTCGTTATACTGTTAAAATTAAGAAACAACATATAGCTGAAGTTAGTAGATTGGAGGAGGAGATAGAAACTTTGGAAAAGGAAGTTAAGAAAGTACGCTTAGTTAATATGAAATTACGATATCATTCGTTACAAACATAAATTTGAGAAATTAGTACAGAGAACTAGACAGAGATATTATGAATTGGGTGAAAGAGTTCATAAAGTAATAGCTTGGCAGTTAAAATGGGAACAAGCTTCTAGAACAATAAAAGCTATTAGATATGATTCAATGATAAAATATAAACCTCAGGAAATCAATTTATGAAAAATTGTATACTTCTGAAGATGAAGCTAAAATTGATAATTTTTTATCAAATTTGGATTTACCTTTTTTGAATGAGAAGGATATTAAGGATTTGGATGCTTCCTTTACTGTTAAAGAAGTAACAAATGCACTGATCTATGCCTAGTGGGAAGTCTCCAGGAGATGATGATTTTACTTCTGAATTTTATAAAGAATTTCAGGACTTATTAATTCCTTTATTGATGGATGTATTGAAACAGGCAACAGAGGTTCATTCTTTTCCGGATACCTTTTCTAAAGCAATTATTAGTTACTCCTCAGAAAGATAGGGACCCATTAAAAGCAGGGTCTTATAGACCTATCTCTTTATTGAATGTTGATTTTTTAAAAATTCTAGCTCACAGGTTAGCTAAATGTTTACCAGGTTTAATTCATGTAGATCAAGTAGGTTTTATTAAAAATCAATATTCAGCAGATAATATTGTAAAGTTGATTTCTTTAATTAATGCTTCTCAAGAGCAATCTAACCAACCAATGGTTATTTCTCTTGATGCAGAGAATGCCTTTGATAGAGTAGAATGGAGTTTTTTTATTTAAAGTTTTGGAGAAATTTAACTTGACCCTTTTTTTTTATTGGTTGGATTAAGGCCCTATATAGAAGCCCTACTGCTAGAGTTGTGACAAATGGACAGTTATCTTCACCTTTTATGTTAACTCGATTTACTAGGCAAGGCTGCCCTTTGTCACCAGCTCTATTTGCATTGGTTATTGAACCTTAGGCTCAGATGAATAGACAAGATAGTAATATTGAAGGTATTAAGGTGAAATCTGATTAATTTAAAATAAATTTGTTTGCAAATGATGTTTTGATAGATTTAACACAGGAATTTGCATGTTAGACTGGAGCAGTATGGTGAAATATCAGTTTATAAAATTAATTGGGAAAAGAGTGAGATTAATTGGGATCTTCAGCAGTGTGGACTCGATGCTGTCGACCTCTGCCATCTCGAGTACTTCGACGTTAGGGATGAAAGCGCTCCAATGAATGTTAAGGATGGAGCGGAGACAACGCTGGTGGAAGCGTTCTAGGAGCCGTAGGTGATGCCGGTAGAGGACCCATGATTCGGAGCCGAACAGGAGTGTGGGTATGACAACGGCTCTGTATACGCTTATCTTTGTGAGGTTTAACACAGGAATTTGCATGTTAGACTGGAGCAGTATGGTGAAATATCAGTTTATAAAATTAATTGGGAAAAGAGTGAGATTATGTCTTTAGCTGAAATGTAATCCTTTTCTTTGTGCAGGCATATTGTGAAATTTAAATGGTCAGATCAGATTAAGTATTTAGGTGTTAAGATGGTAATTATGATCATTTATACAAATTGAATTACCTGCCCTTTATTGACTAAAATTAAATATAACTTGAATTGGAAGAAAGATTTACCTATTACATAAATGGGATGCGTTAATTGTATTAAAATGAATATTTTCCTCGAATTCAATATATCTTTCAGTCTGTCCCTTGTAAGATTCCTCAAAAAAAATTTTAAAGACTTAAATGCTCTGATGAGTAAGTTTCTATGGAAAGATAAAATAGTAAGGGTTCTTTTTTTTGGCTTGGCTTCGCGGACGAAGATTTATGGAGGGGGTAAAAGTCCACGTCAGCTGCAGGCTCGTTGGTGGCTGACAAGTCCGATGCGGGACAGGCAGACACGGTTGCAGGGGAAAATTGGTTGGTTGGGGTTGGGTGTTGGGTTTTTCCTCCTTTGCCTTTTGTCAGTGAGGTGGGCTCTGCAGTCTTCTTCAAAGGAGGTTGCTGCCCGCCAAAATGTGAGGTGCCAAGATGCACGGTTTGAGGCGATATCAGCCCACTGGCGGTGGTCAATGTGGCAGGCACCAAGACATTTCTTTAGGCAGTCCTTGTACCTTTTCTTTGGTGCACCTCTGTCACGGTGGCCAGTGGAGAGCTCGCCATATAACACGATCTTGGGAAGGTGATGGTCCTCCATTCTGGAGACGTGACCCACCCAGCGCAGCTGGATCTTCAGCAGTGTGGACTCGATGCTGTCGACCTCTGCCATCTCGAGTACTTCGACGTTAGGGATGAAAGCGCTCCAATGAATGTTAAGGATGGAGCGGAGACAACGCTGGTGGAAGCGTTCTAGGAGCCGTAGGTGATGCCGGTAGAGGACCCATGATTCGGAGCCGAACAGGAGTGTGGGTATGACAACGGCTCTGTATACGCTTATCTTTGTGAGGTTTTTCAGTTGGTTGTTTTTCCAGACTCTTTTGTGTAGTCTTCCAAAGGCGCTATTTGCCTTGGTGAGTCTGTTGTCTATCTCATTGTTGATCCTTGCATCTGATGAAATGGTGCAGCCGAGATAGGTAAACTGGTTGACCGTTTTGAGTTTTGTGTGCCCGATGGAGATGTGGGGGGGCTGGTAATCATGGTGGGGAGCTGGCTGATGGAGGACCTCAGTTTTCTTCAGGCTGACTTCCAGGCCAAACATTTTGGCAGTTTCCACAAAACAGGACGTCAAGCGCTGAAGAGCTGGCTCTGAATGGGCAACTAAAGCGGCATCGTCTGCAAAGAGTAGTTCACGGACAAATTTCTCTTGTGTCTTGGTGTGAGCTTGCAGGCGCCTCAGATTGAAGAGACCGCCATCCGTGCGGTACCAGATGTAAACAGCGTCTTCATTGTTGAGGTCTTTCATGGCTTGGTTCAGCATCATGCTGAAGAAGATTGAAAAGAGGGTTAGTCTGAGAACACAGCCTTGCTTCACGCCATTGTTAATGGAGAAGGGTTCGGAGAGCTCATTGCTGTATCTGACCCGACCTTGTTGGTTTTCGTGCAGTTGGATAACCATGTTGAGGAACTTTGGGGGGCATCCGATGCGCTCTAGTATTTGCCAAAGCCCTTTCCTGCTCACGGTGTCGAAGGCTTTGGTGAGGTCAACAAAGGTGATGTAGAGTCCTTTGTTTTGTTCTCTGCACTTTTCTTGGAGCTGTCTGAGGGCAAAAACCATGTCAGTAGTTCCTCTGTTTGCGCGAAAGCCGCACTGTGATTCTGGGAGAATATTCTCGGCGACACTAGGTATTATTCTATTTAGGAGAATCCTAGCGAAGATTTTGCATGCAATGGAGATCAGCGTGATTCCCCTGTAGTTTGAGCAGTCTGATTTCTCGCCTTTGTTTTTGTACAGGGTGATGATGGTGGCATCACGAAGGTCCTGAGGCAGTTTTCCTTGGTCCCAACAAAGCTTGAAAAACTCATGCAGTTTGACATGCAGAATTTTGCCGCCAGCCTTCCAGACCTCTGGGGGGATTCCATCCATACCTGCTGCTTTGCCACTTTTCAGTTGTTTGATTGCCTTATATGTCTCATCCTGGGTGAGGACCTCATCCAGCTCTAGCCTTAGGGGTTGTTGAGGGAGCTGGAGCAGGGCGGAATCTTGGACTGAGCGGTTGGCACTGAAAAGAGATTGGAAGTGTTCTGACCATCGGTTGAGGATGGAGATCTTGTCGCTGAGGAGGACTTTGCCGTCTGAGTTGCGCAGCGGGCTTTGGACTTGGGGTGAGGGGCCGTACACAGCCTTTAGAGCCTCATAGAAACCCCTGAAGTCGCCAATGTCCGTGCTGAGTTGGGTTCGCTTGGCGAGGCTAGTCCACCACTCATTTTGGATCTCCCGGAGTTTGCGCTGAAGATGGCTGCATGCGCGACGGAAGGCTTGTTTCTTCTCTGGACAGATGGCTTTGTAAGGTGAGCCTGGTGGGCAGCTCGCTTCTTTGCCAGCAGCTCCTGGATTTCCTGGCTGTTTTCGTCGAACCAGTCCTTGTTTTTCCTGGAGGAGAAGCCCAGTACCTCTTCAGTGGATTGCAGTATGGTAGTCTTCAGCTGATCCCAGAGGGTTTCAGGGGACGAGTCCGTGAGGCGGATTGCATCATCGAGCTTTGCTTTGAGGTGTGCCTGGAAGTGTCTTCTCACTTCGTCTGACTGCAGGTTTCCAACATTGAACCTCTTTCTGGGGGCTTTACTGTTCTTGGGCTTTGGCTTGAAGTGAAGGTTGAGCTTGCAGCGAACCAGCCGGTGGTCAGTGTGGCATTCTGCGCTGGGCATGACCCTGGTGTGGAGCACATCTCGTTTGTCACTTTCTCGCACCAGGATGTAGTCCAGGAGGTGCCAGTGTTTGGATCGGGGATGCATCCAGGTAGTCTTCAGGCTGTCCCTCTACTGAAAAAGGGTGTTTGTAATGACAAGCCGTTGTTCTGCGCAAAGCTCCAACAGGAGGCGCCCATTGTCGTTGCACTTGCCGACACCATGCTTGCCCAGGATTCCTGGCCAGGTTTCTGAGTCTTTGCCGACGCGAGCGTTGAAGTCGCCAAGGATGACAACCTTGACGGCTGTAGGGGTGCGTTGGATGAGGTTGCGCAGGTCAGTGTAGAACTTGTCCTTTTCTGCTGGTTCCGCCTGGAGGGTTGGAGCATAGACACTGATGAGGGTGATGCGACGCTTGTTTTGAAGGGGGAGTTGCATGGACATGATTCGGTCCGAGTGGCCTGTCGGAAGGTTTTCGAGTTTGGAGGCAATGAAGTTCTTGACCATGAAGCCTACACCAGATAGGTGTCGTTCATCCAAAGGCTTGCCAGACCAGTAGAGTGTGTAGCCCGCGCCGCGTTCTTAGAGGCTGCCTACATCTGCCAGGCGGACTTCACTGAGAGCGGCTATGTCGATGTTAAGTCTGAGGAGTTCATGTGCAATGAGGGCAGACCGACGTTCAGGTCGGTGACTGTCAGCCTTGTCTAGCATGTTTCTGATGTTCCAGCATGCTAGCTTGAGTTTGTGAGCATCTTTTGAGGGGGAGGGAGAGGATGTGGAGGAGGAGGACGTGGAGGGGGAGGACGTGGAGTGGGAGGACATGGACCTGTCCTCGGGCCTGCGCAAAGGAGCTTTTAGGTGGAGTGCAGTGCACGCAGTACTGGCCCCACCCTTTACACTCCGATATAAAACCTACGACCCAAGGACCTCGCTGCCACGTCCCAGCTTGCTTGGCCACGGCACACGAACCATGGTGTAAAATAGTAAGGGTATCATTACAGAAATTAACTTGAATGTATGCATTTTCAAAATTATTACGAATCAGCACAGTTGAAATTTATTAAGAGGATGTTTGAAGTGGATAAACCTTTGGTATGTGCCAATAGTGAATTATCTCAGATTGGTGAGAAGAAGATGGATCAGTTTATTTAGAAAGGGAATCTTCAATTATTGAGTAATTATAATTTACCTGTGTTGAAACACTTAATTGGATTTATGGCATAAAAAAAATGAAGCTATAGTAAGGTAAAATTTTGGGTAAAATCCCTTTGTATCAAAATATTTTTCCTTTTACACTTCATAATCAACTTCCGTGGGATCAAAAGGGCATTAAATTGGTAGAAGATTGTCATGGAAGCAAGATATGTTATTTCATTTCAAACAATGAAAGAAATATGATATATCTTCGAACACTTTTTTCTTATTCTCAAATTAAAACCTTATTCGGAGATCAATAATACTATTTTCTCACTGAACTCGGGGAAAGCACCAGGTCCCGATGGATATTCTGTGGAATTTTATAAAGCTTTTTCTTCTACTCTCTCTCCCTGGCTGATTAAGATGTTTGATGAATCTATCACATTGGGTAAACTACCACAATCATTTTACAGAGCTACAATTTCAACAAAAAAATAAAGACCCGACCGAATGTTCTTCTTATAGACCTATTTTTTTGTTGAATGTTGATTCTAAGATCTTCTCTAAAATTCTAGCGACAAGGCTAGAGAAGATATTACCATATATTATCTCTGAAGACCAGACTGGATTCATTAAAAATCGTTATTCCTCCTCTAATATTAGAAGATTGATGAATATTATTTACACTCCTTCATATAAGTCTTCAGAATGTGTTATTTCACTAGATGCTGAGAAGGCCTTCGATAGAGTAGAATGGCCTTATTTATTTACAGTTCTTGAAAAATTTAATTTTAGTCCGATATTTATATCTTGGATTAAACTTCTTTATAATTCCCCAGTTGCCTCGGTTTTTACTAATACCCAAAGATTGCCATATTTTCGATTATTTCGGGGCACCAGGCAAGGGTGCCCCCTTAGCCCTTTATTATTTAACTTAGCTTTAGAATCTTTGGCAATTGCTATCAGAGAAGCACCCAATATTATTGGTATTATTCGTTGCAGGGATATTCATAAAGTATCACTATATGCAGATGATTTATTGTTATATATTTCCAATCCTGAAAATTCTATTCCTGCAGTTTTATCTTTATTAGCCCAATTTAGTAATTTTTCGGGATATAAACTGAACTTAAATAAAAGTGAATTATTCCCTTTTAATGGATGGGTTCTTATTTATGATAGTTTACCTTTTAAAATAGCTAGAGACCATTTTATATATTTAGGGATTAAGATTACTAAAAAACATAAAGATTTGTTTAGGACTAATTTTTTCCCTCTATTGGACCTGATCGGCAGTTTACTTACCAATTGGTCACCATTATCCCTATCCATGATAGGCCAAATTAATGCTATTAAGATGATGATCTTACCTAAATTTTTATATATATTCCAAGCTATACCTATTTTTGTTCCTAAATCTTTTTTTGATAAGGTCGATTCTAAATTGTCCTCGTATATCTGGCAAAACAAGAATCCTAGATTGGGGAAAAAATATTTACAGAAATCTAAACTAGAGGGAGGGTTGGCATTACCCAACTTTAGAATTTATTACTGGGCAATTAATATTAGTTACTTAAGGTATTGGTTGAATTATTCAGAATTATCTCTAAATCCCCATTGGGTAAATTTAGAAATTAAACCGATACAAAATTTTTCAATTAGCTCTATTTTGGGAGCTGCTCTCCCTTTTACTCTTACTAAATTATATAAACAAATTGATAATCCAATGGCTAAACATACACTACGTATATGGTTTCAATTCTGGAGATTTTTTGGCCTAAGTCATTTTATCTTGGAAACTCCTATTGTATTAAATTTCCTTTTTCATCCCTCTCTAATTGATCAAGCTTATTTACTCTGGAAAGTTAAAGGTATAACATGCTTTTCGGATTTATTCTTGGATAACTCTTTCATGTCATTTGAACAATTATCCATGAAATATGATTTACCTCAATCTCATTTCTTTCGATATTTGCAGATTAGGAGTTTCTTAGTTTCGACTTTACCCTCTTTTCCCAATCGGGAGACTACGACTGTTTTAGAGGATATACTATATTCAAAATTCCCTCCAAAAGGTGTGATATCTAAATTATATAATATAATTACAAAAATAAATTCTGGGACTTTTGAAAAGTTTAAAAATGATTGGGAAAGAGAACTCAACCTTCATATTTCTAATGAAAATTGGAATAAAATTCTGCGACTGGTAAACTCTTCTTCTCTATGTGCAAAACATTCACTAATACAGTTTAAAGTTGTTCATAGAGCTCATATGTCTAAAGATAAACTCCATTGCTTTTATTCTCATATCGATCCTATATGTGATAAATGTCAATTGGAAATAGCTTCCCTTACACATATGTTTTGGTCCTGTCCCTCTTTACAGAATTATTGGAAGGAAATTTTTTCCATTATATCTACTGTTTTGAATTTTGATTTACAACCACATCCCATTACTGCAATTTTTGGATTACCTATGATAGATTTGACTTATTTATCTCTTCCTGCAGATCGTATGATTGCTTTTCTTACACTAATGGCTAGAAGATCTATACTATTGAATTGGAAAGAGGTTAATCGTCCCACTGTTTTCCAATGATTTACCCAAACTATACTATGTTTAAATTTAGAGAAAATTAGAAACTCTGTCTATGAATCCCCTTCTAAGTTTGAGTTAACCTGGCGACCATTTATTGAATATTTTCATTTGTGGTGAGTTGATCTGGCTCCGTTTTCTTTCTATGATTATGTATGATAATTGGGCTGTAAGATGAGATCGGAGTGATCGGCGTGGTTTAGCTATATCTGTAGGTTTTTTTTTTAAGTTTTTTTTAATTCAGATTTGTTTTTTCTTCTTTTTTGGGGTTTTTTTTTCTCTTTTTTCATATATTGTTATTAATTATATCTTTTTTTTTAGAGATAGTTCACACCCTAAACTGATCTAAAAAAATTTTTTATGATATATTTTTATTCTGTAATATTATTGCTTAATATCTCTGTATTAATTCATTACTTGCTATGTATTTTTTATATCTCTTTGAACTGTATGTGTTTATAAATTATAATAATAATAAAAAGATTGAAAAAGAAAGAAAGAAAAACCTTATTGTTGGATAATTTTGGGTGTACTTTACGGTTACCTAGACGGTCTAAATTTGAAATCTTACTTACTGAAGGTGGCAAGAAAGGATTCACATCTGAGATGTATGCTTTATTACAGAATAAAATGCTTAAGCCGAATGTTCATAAATCTGGATTAAAATGGGAAAGAAGATTTACCTGTATCTATTTCTCAGGATGATTGGATGAATCTATGTGAGGATAGTATGACTAAAATTGTAGATGTAAGGAATCAATTGGTTCATTATAATTTTCTTCATCAATTATATTTAACTCTGGAGAAATTAAGGAAATATGTTTATTTCTTCAGATTTACATTTTAGATGTCATAAGGAAGACGGTTCCTTCTTACATTCTACTTGGCTATGTGAGACGCTGAAACCTTTTTGGAATAGATGTAAGGAACTTTTAGAAGCTATTTTTAAATTGAAGGTTCCACTTGATCCAATAGTATGTTTGTTGGGTTATATTAAGAGATTGAGTTTGGGGTTAAAATTAAATAAATTTCAAATTGTTATTTTAAGATTGCCTTCAGCTGTGGCTGGAAAATGTTTGGCAATTACTTGGAAAAACGAGACTTACTTGAGTATTCAGCAATGGCATTTGGAAATGAGATCTTGTATTTCATTGGAAAAGATAACATAAATTACAGTAATTATTCTTTTTTTGTTAAAACTTGGAGCCCGTATTTTGATTATATGGGGTTGAATTATTAATGTCCTTTCCACACATTAGTGGTGTTGTTCTGAACCACGGCAACTAATTGATGAGTTTTATATTATGTGATCTCCTCTTTCCTTTTTTAGAGGGGGTGGGGAGGGATGGTTGGTTAGGGTAGGGGTGTTGGGGATTGAAGGGGATATTATTTACATAAAAATATCATGCATTTATTCTGTTTTTTTAGGCAGTATTTTTTCATTGTATGGTTTATTATGATTAATAATTTTTTTTAAAGGCAGTTTCCCACCCAAGTACAGCGGATTGAGTTACTTACTACCTGTTAGATGCGATGTAAGTTGTCAAAGGCTGCAGTAAACGTCCAGTAACACTGACGGCGCCACTCAGTGCCTGGTTGGCAAAGTTTATGCCCTTCTTAGCTTTAATAATTTAAGATTAGAGTGAAACTATCCATTTGCATGTGTTAATTGAAAACTAGAAATCAGGCAGGCAGAGAACAGATATTTGAGCAACCTTCCAGACTTCTGATGTTTTTGTATACAAGAAGCATGTCTCTTAATTATGACTTATAAATAAGAATAAATGATTGACAATAAACCATTTCCCTATCTTTAGGAAGAGGATATGAAAAATGCAAAACATAAGTTGTAACAATATGTTCAAGGAAATGATATCCAATTTGTATGCAGGAAAATGCCTTAAATATTGTACCCTATGACCGTATTCTTTGAATGAAACCAAACAGTCTTATTGGGGTGACCTTGTCTACCCAACACTAACGACTGCTCATTCCCACTAGCATTATTAGAATAAAGTATGTTTGAATTGTACTGTGTGGCTTGGTTGTACTTTTTGTACCTTGACAGTAGTGTAGCTATCACACCACCACCAAAGAGAGTGTTTTATTCCAGGATGCATTTATTAATTGAATTCAAACTGAGGGAATCCCAGCCTCAGTCCAGAGAAAAGGATTCTCATTGATTCACGATGCTCAGTGGAAGTAACTGATTCCACAGGGGCTCCATGTGAAGAAGATAATGAATTGTCTCTGATGAGAAATAGACAATAGACAATAGGAGCTGGAGTAGGCCCTTCAGCCCATCGAGCCAGCACCGCCATTTTAGATCATGGCTGATCTCTACTATCAGTACCCCTTTCCAGCCTTATCCCCATAACCCTTAACTCCTTTGCCCACTAGAGTCTTATCTAACTCTCTTTTGAACATAATCAGTGAATCTGCCTCTACCACCCTCTGTGGCAGAGCATTCCACAGATTCACACTTCTCTGGGTAAAAAAAATGTTTTCTCATCTCCGTCCTAAAGGGCCTACCCTCTATTCTTAAACTATGCCCTCTAGTCCTCGTCTCCCCCATCATTGGGAACAAGTAATCCGACTTCACTCTGTCTATCCCCCTGATAATTTTGTATACCTCAATCATGTCCCCCTCATCCTTCTAAACTCCATCGGATACAAGTCCAGTTTTTCTAGCCTTTCAGCATATGTCAACCCCGCCATCCCTGGAACTAACCTTGTAAATCTGCACTGCACACCCTCTATAGCTCGTATGTCCTTCCTCAAAATTGGAGACCAGAACTGGACGCAATACTCCAGGTGGGGTCTCACCAGGGCCCTGTACAACTGCAGAAGGGTGTCTTTGTTCCTATACTCCAATCCCCTCTTTATGAAAGCCAACATGCCATTTGCCTTCTTCACAGCTTTCTGAACCTGCATGTTAGCTTTCAGTGACCGGTGAACAAGTAGACCCAGATCCATTTGCACCTCCCCACTCCCTAGCTCCATTTAAATAATACTCAGCTTTCCTATTATTGCCCCCAAAATGGATAACCTCACATTTGCTCACATTGAACGTCATCTTCCATTCAGCAGCCCACTCCCCCAACCTATCCAAGTCCCTCTGCATTTTCCTGACATCCTCCTCACACCCCACACCGCCACCCAGTTTAGTGTCATCTGCAAATTTGCTCATGTTATTAATAATCCCCTCATCCAAATCATTTACATAAATTACAAACAACTGAGGACCCAATACCGATCCCTGCGGCACTCCACTCGTCACATCCTGCCATCCTGAAAAAGACCCGCTTACTCCAACCCTTTGTTTCATATTTCTCGAGGAGTCACGTGATGGAGTAGTGGCCGGACGGTGAACTCCAGCCCTCTCCAGAAAAGTCGGGAAAAACAAGAGAAAATACAAAGGCACAGAAATACAAGTTAAAGAAAAGTGAGTATAAAGGTGGAAAGAAGATGGAGAGAAAAGGAGAAAAATCAAAATCAACGGAAAGAAGAGAGGAAGAGAAGACAACGGAGGAAAAAGGTGAAGGCCTTACCTGTCCGAAGAGGCCCGCTGTGGAGAGAAGACCCCACTACCTCAGGTCGGTAGAAAGAGAACTACAACAATGGCTCACAGAGCCGAGTAAAAGTGTGCAACCGCGCATGCGCGACTCCTCGCGCATGCACGATGCGCATGAAAAAAAACACACCGATGGGAGGGGGGACCAGCTGGGGAGTCGATCTCCACATCCGGCAACGACAGCTGCAGAACACCTGCAGCAAGAAGAGACGACAGAAGACAATGGAAACAAGAAAGAAGAGGAGGAAAGGGCAGCAAAGAAACAACAGATGGTCAACCTAGAGGAAGAAGAAGAGGAAGAATACAGTGAAATAGATAAAGGGAAAGGCAAGGTAAAGGATATACTTGCTCTTGTTAGAGGATACATGGAGTCATTTAAAGAATGGCAAACACAGGAATTCAATGATATAAGAAGAAGAATAAACAACACAGAAAAGAAAATAAATAAAATGGATATGACCTTAACAGAAATGGGGAAAAAAATGGACAAGATGGAAGAACGGGCAATAGCAGCAGAAATGGAGGTAGAAGACTTAAAAAAGAAATTGGAGGAATCTAATAAAAAAACTAAAGAGACACAAGAATTACTAGCCCAAAAAATAGATATAATGGAAAATTATAACAGAAGAAATAACATAAAGATAGTGGGCCTTAAGGAAGATGTAGAAGGCAAGAATATGAGGGAGTTTATAAAAGAATGGATCCCTAAGGCCCTAGGATGTCCAGAACTACAGCAAGAAATGGAAATAGAAAGGGCACATAGAGCATTGGCCCCTAAACCACAACCACAACAAAAACCAAGATCTATTGTAGTAAAATTCCTAAGATATACTACAAGAGAAAAGGTACTGGAGAAGACAATGGAAAAAGTAAGAGAGGGCAACAAACCACTGGAGTATAAAGGGCAAAAAATCTTCATTTATCCAGATATAAGCTTTGAACTCCTAAAGAAGAGAAAAGAGTTCAATGCAGCAAAAGCGATTTTATGGAAGAAAGGATATAAATTTACACTGAAGCATCCTGCGGTATTGAAAATATTTATTCCAGGACAACAAAACAGACTATTCTCGGATCCAGAAGAAGCACGAAAATTTGCAGAACAATTACAAAAATAGACTGAGGGATGAAGACGGGTAATGAGAGCAAAAATCATCACGATTGATATGTATGTGGGTAAAGACAAAAATAGACTGAGGGATGAAGACGGGTAAGGAGGGTAAAAATGACCACAATTGATATGTATGCGGGTAAAGAGGTATAAGAGTGAATAGAGACAATGGGCATATGTGAAAGTATCTGTAATTAGAGGAAAACATAGAGAGTATAGACAAGAATTAATAAGGGAAGGTAATGGAATAGAGAGAATAAGGAGGGAATTAAAAGAGTGACCTTTGTGACATATAAAAAGCGAAATCTTTTCTGGGGGGGGCTGGGTGGGGGAAAAGAGCGGTCACTGCAAAATCAGTTGACGCTTGCGAGTGGATTCGCAAATCCAAATGGAGAGGGGAGATGTGGTTGTCCGACAAGGGATAAAGGGCAACTCAGGAGGGGAAGGGGAGATTGGGGATAAAGAAGATAGAAATAGGAGAATAAGGAAAATGTTGGATGTTGTAGGAATGTTGTCTGGTAAAGAGTTGAAAATAAGAAAACAGAAATGGAAAAGGAGGAAAGCTAATGATGGAAAAACGGAAAGAGAAGATAAACAAAATATAAAATGGCTACGCTGAACTATATGACTCTAAATATTAATGGAATACATAACCAAATTAAAAGGAAGAAACTACTAAATTTACTGAAAAAGGAAAAAATAGATATAGCATTTGTCCAAGAAACACACTTAACTGAATTGGAGCACAAGAAATTAAAGAGAGATTGGGTAGGACATGTAACAGCAGCATCGTATAATTCAAAAGCAAGAGGAGTGGCTATATTAATTAGCAAAAATGTGCCATTTAAAATAGAAGAGGAAATAATAGATCCAGCAGGGAGATATGTTATGATAAAATGTCAGATATATTCAGAGCTTTGGAATCTACTTAATATATATTCACCTAACGAAGAAGATCAAAAGTTTATGCAAGATATCTTTTTGAAGGTAGATAATACGCAAGGGAACATACTAATAGGAGGGGATTTCAATCTGAATTTGGATCCAAATATGGATAAAACGGGGAAAAAAATTAACAGGAAGAACAAAGTAACCAAATTTATAATTAAATCAATGCAAGAAATGAAACTTGTGGACATATGGAGGAAACAAAACCCAAAAGAAAAGGAATACTCATACTACTCGACTAGACATAAAACATACTCAAGGATAGACCTATTCCTGTTATCAGCCCACATTCAAGGGAGAGTTAGGAAAACGGAATATAAAGCGAGACTATTATCGGACCACTCACCCCTGTTATTGGCAATAGAGCTAGAGGACATCCCTCCAAGAATGTATAGATGGAGATTAAACCCCATGCTACTTAAAAGACAGGATTTTAGAGAATTTATTGAAAAACAATTAAAAATGTACTTTGAAGTAAATACGGAATCAGTGGAAGATAAGTTTATACTATGGGACGCAATGAAAGCATTCATTAGAGGGCAAATAATAAGTTATGCAACCAAGATGAAGAAGGACTATAATCAGGAAACAGAGCAGTTGGAAAGGGAAATAATAAACATAGAAAAAAAATTAGCAATAAAGGAAGATACAACCAAAAGAAGAGAATTGGCGGATAAAAAAATAAAATATGAAACATTACAAACATATAAGGTGGAGAAGAATATAATGAAGACAAAACAGAAATATTATGAACTAGGGGAAAAAACACACAAAATCCTAGCATGGCAGCTTAAGACAGAGCAAACTAAGAAAATGGTATTGGCAACAAGGAAAAAAGACAAACAAATTACATATAATCCAAAAGAAATTAAGGAAAACTTCAGAGAATTCTATGAACAATTATACCGAACCGAAAACGAAGGGAAAGAAGGGAAAATAGATAAATTTTTGACTAAAATTGAACTACCAAAACTACAAATAGAGGAACAAAATAAATTAACAGAACCATTTGGAACAGTAGAAATACAAGAGATAATAAAAAATTTACCAAATAATAAGACACCAGGAGAGGATGGACTCCCAATAGAATTCTACAAAACATTTAAAGACCTAATAATACCGCCCCTCCTGGATGTAATCAACCAGATTGATGAGACACAAAACTTACCAGATTCATGTAAAACAGCAATAATTACAGTGATACTAAAACAAGGGAAAGATCCACTCTCACCAGCGTCATATAGACCAATATCTCTGCTAAACACAGATTATAAGATAATAGCTAAACTATTAGCGAACAGATTAGCAGAACAGGTACCAAAAATGGTAAATTTAGACCAAACTGGATTTATCAAAAAAAGACGCACAACAGACAATATTTGTAAATTTATTAACTCAATTCATGCAGTAGAAGGAAATAAAGCACCGGCAGTAGCAGTTGCTTTAGACGCAGAGAAGGCCTTCGACAGAGTAGAATGGAATTACTTGTTCAAAGTATTGCAAAAATTCAGTTTACCAGAGAAGTATATTAATTGGATTAAAGCATTATATAAGGGACCGTTAGCGAAAGTGACAGTAAATGGACATGTATCAAAGCAATTTAACTTAAGCAGGTCAACGCGGCAGGGATGCCCACTATCACCATTATTGTTTGCGCTAGCTATAGAACCACTAGCAGAATCGATAAGAATAGATAATAATATAAAAGGAATAAAAATAAAAGACAGGGAATATAAAATCAGTCTGTTTGCGGATGATGTGATAGTGTACTTAACAGAACCAGAACTATCAATAAAAGAACTATATAAGAAATTGAAGGAATATGGAGAAGTGTCGGGATACAAGATAAACGTAAATAAAAGTGAAGCAATGCCTATGAATAACGCGGATTTCTCAAAATTTAAGGAGGAATCCCCATTCAGATGGCAAACGCAGGCAATAAGATACCTAGGTGTGCAAATAAACAAAAATCTAGGCCAATTATATAAACTCAATTACAATCCACTAATGAAAAAATTACAGGACGATTTAGAGCATTGGAAAGAGCTACCACTAACACTGATAGGAAGGATAAACTGTATTAAAATGAACATTTTTCCAAGGATACTATACTTATTTCAGGCATTGCCAATACAACTGACAGAAAAATTCTTCAAAGAGTTAAAGAAAATAATAAGGAGATTTTTATGGAGAGGGGGGAAACCGAGGATAGCACTAGATAAATTAACAGAATGGTATAAACAAGGAGGCTTACAATTGCCAAACTTCAAAAATTATTATAGAGCCGCACAATTAAGGTACCTATCAGATTTTTATCAAACAAGGGAAAAACCAGACTGGACGAGACTAGAATTAGATAAAATAGGGGAAAAGATACCTGAACACATATTATATAAATGGGACGAAAAATTGGTACAACATAGAACTTCTCCAGTATTACACCATCTCCTCAATATATGGAAGAAGATTCATGTAGAAAGAAATAAAATAAATTACCAAATACCAAAACTAATATTGACGCAAAATAAGCTACTCCCTTTTACAATAGACAACCTTGCCTTTAGAAAATGGGAAAAAAAAGGGATTAAAAGAATAGAAAATTGTTTTTCAGGAAGTAGATTCGTATCCTTTGAACAAATGAGAGATAAGTACAATATAACTGGAGATACAGCGCTGGCATATTACCAACTGAGATCCTACTTGAAAGATAAATTAGGAAGCAACCTGAGTTTACCAGAGGGAAGTAACCTTGAATATGTGATTACAGATACAATGTTAATCAAAAGATTTATAAAAAATATGTATATTAAACTGCAAGAAAAGGAAAATGAGGAAACAAATGGTAAAACTAAACAAAAATGGGAACAAGATTTAAATATAAAGATAAAAAAGGAAACATGGGAGAAGTTATGCTCTGGAACGATGAGAAATACAATAAATACGAGGCTGCGTATGATACAATATAATTGGTTACACAGACTATACATTACACCACAAAAGTTAAATAAATGGGACCCAACAGTATCTGATAGATGTTTTCGATGTAAAAAAGAAAGGGGAACAACAATTCATGCAATCTGGACATGTGAGAGAGTAGAAAAATTTTGGGATGATCTCAATCAGATATTAAATAAAATAACAGAAAACAATATACCAAAGAATCCAGAGATCTTTCTCCTAAGTAACATAAAAAATAAAGAATTTGGAATTGACTTGGAAGATGCACAAAAAAGATTTGTCAAGATAGCCCTAGCCGTAGCAAAAAAATGTATTATGTCAACCTGAAAATTGGAAGATAATTTGAAAATACAACAATGGTATATAGAAATGAATAAATGTATTCCATTAGAAAAAATAACATATAGTTTAAGAAATAATATTGAAATATTCGAACAAGTATGGGAGCCTTACATTAAATACAATAGCGAAAACCTACCGGGAACAAACATTACCTAAGTTGATGGAAGGAGAAGAAAAGAAAAGAATGGACTCAGTAGAATTTCTGGTGTATTTTTGTTGAATGACAACATTGTCTAACTGAATTAATGCAACCTAGATTGTATACCTAAAATGGATGAGAGGGGGGGGGGTGGGGGGTGGCTTGGGAGGAGGGAGGGGGGAGGGAGAAAAAGTCACTGTAAATGTGTGGAAAAGAAAAAGTGTATATCATGGCTATTGTGATTTATGGTGTGAAAAATTTAAAAAAAAACCTTTGTTTCATATTTCTTAACCAATTTCCTATCCATGTCAGCACCTTACCTCCAATACCATGCTCCCTGATCTTGCCCACTAGTCTCCCGTGGGGTACCTTATCAAAGGCCTTCTGGAAGTCCAAATACACCACATCCACTGGCTCTCCCAAGTCCACCCTCTTTGTCACATCCTTGAAAAATTCCAGGTTAGTCAAGCATGACTTACCCTTAAGGAATCCATGCTGACTAGCCCTTATACTATTATTTCTGCCTAAGTGTTCTGCTATTACTCCTTTTATGATAGATTCCAATATCTTCCCCACCACTGACGTCAGGCTGACTGGTCTATAATTTCCCGTTTTCTCCCTCCCTCCCTTATGCAGACTTCCCTCTCTTCTGGCTTCCCAAAAACCTGTGAATGGTTTTGCAGCATCAAAATGTTCAGCCTCTCACCTCCCATCGAGTCCCTGCTCTGAACCTCGTGGTCACAGTTGTGGGGAAGGCGATTAAACCCATTTGGCAGGTCCTTTATACTGAGTTTATTTTCCCCGCCAACATTTGCAGCACACCTTTCCACCCTTGCGAGTTTCTGTTATCCTGTTTCCAGCTCACTGCCACAATGCACTTGGATCTGCTCTGACTTTCCATCACAAAGAGAAAAGCTTCCACTACAATTCTGACATCTCCTGTTTCTGATCCACAGAATTGTTTGTCTCAATTCAAAATCCCTCCATTAAAGAGATGTGGATCAACAAAACAGCTGCTCTGGTGTGCACAGTCCTCTCTGCTGATCCGAAGAAAGTCCATATCTCCTGGGAGATGAACGGGGAGGATAGAAGTGATGGAGCTGAGACCCAACAGCCCAGAAGGAAAGGGTTCCAAAACACAATAATCAGCCGACTCCAGACCAGCGTGGAGGAGTGGTCCAGCGGCATTGAGTACATGTGTTCTGCCCAAGATCATTTATCCTCACCAGTGTCAGCATGGACAAAAAGCACCAAAGGTGGGCAAGAACTCACTGATTAAACAACAAATATCAGTGATGATGTGAGAAAGAGTTAAATGTTTTCTTTGTCCTTCTGTTCCAGTTGAGATGAAACCTCCTGCGGTCAGACTGCTGCCTCCACCATACCATGAGTCCAAGCAAAGGATCATGGCTACCCTCGAGTGTGTGGTCTCGGGATTCTACCCAGACCACATTGATGTCACCTGGAAGAAAGATCACTCCCTAATCTCCTCCCACACCACCTCGACACGGACTGCTCTGGAGCAGGATGGGACTTTCATTGCCAGCCACTTCCTGGCTGTGAGTTCACAGGAGTGGAAGACAGGCATAGTCTTCAACTGCATGGTGTCTCATCCCTCCTCCAACACCAGCATCACAAAGGAAGAGTGGAATGTCTAAGGAAAGGTCCCGACCCACTCCAGTGTTGACATTGTTTGCTTTATGCTATGAATTGTGCCAGACAGAAACATGGTGCAGCCCTCTTATAGTTTTATGACTGAACGGATCCTCCAGAATCTTGGCCAGAGAAATAATTGTATCCCTGAAATTGATTTCATAACTTGAGCACAATACAAACCATTTCACTGGCCAGATGCCCTGGAGATCCCGGATATTCTTCTTCCAAATGGTCTCTCCTTCTGTCTTTGAATGTATTCTGGGCCTCTGGTCATGGCCTCAGCCATGACTGAATCTGCAGCAGGGCAGCACTCTCTCTGCTCCAGCATGGGAAGAGTTAGCCTGGGCAATGTGTGGAAGCCTCTGCAGGACAGCTTGAACACAAAACATTCTGGCAAAGCAGCAAGAGATTTCAGTTACACTTCATGGGGGCCAAATGCATTTTAACAGTTGTAATAAAGATCAAATATTTCTGATGCTTGATTTTTTAAAATGTCAAGGAAAATTGCTGGAATATTTCTGAACTAAAATATTAGCTCTGCTTCCCTCTGCACAGGTGCAGCCTGAAATGTTTGGAATTTTCTGTTTTTGTTTTAATAAGTGGCTGGGAACAGCTTATGTGTCCATGAAACTGTCCAACTTACATCAGAGACAAACTTGTTCATTGATATTCCTGAGGAGGGTTTACCCTGTCTGCTCAATTTGGGAAACCGCATTCCTCCATCAACGTAGATAAGTCTCGACTGATCTGATGCGACCAACAAATTATTTGCTGGAGATGAGTATGAAATGTTGGTCTCACCAGTGATGCCCCATCCTTTAGAGAATGGTGAAATAATAATTATGACGTTTCTCCCTGATGACTGTTCAGATACCAGCCCCTCAAAATCTTTAAGAAAACCTTCCTTCGAAGAGATCTGGATGAACAGGACGGCGACCATTCTATGTGAGGTGGTCCATGGTGATTTAGAGGGATTCAGGGTAACCTGGCAAGTGGATGGAAGTGAGAGAAAAGATGGGGTGAGAACTCAGGGTCCAAATAGGAACGGAGGTGAAGACATGATTATCAGCAGACTGACGGTCCCCGCTGCGGAGTGGGAGATAGGAACTGAGTACTCGTGCGTGGTGGAGGACAAGAGTTTGCCAACACCGGAGAAGAGGTCCATTACGAAGGCCACAGGTACGTGAAGAGAGAGCTTGGTGTGATTCTGATCTAAGCAAGTAGAGGAATGATAATAAATATTGAGGTTTTGTCATTTACATTGTGTAATGTACAGAAGCAAAGCATATGTCACCATTCAGCAGTGTGGTGGACTCAGGGAAAATTAGAGAGTAGAAGTAGGCCATTCAACCTTTCATTGCTGCTTAACCATTCAATATGATCACAGCAGATCATTCAAATTGCGCCCCCTATTCCTGCCTTCTCTCCATGCCCCTTGAACTTTTACCCTTGGAACAATATCCAGCTCATCTTTGAACATATTTACTCACGGGGCTTCAACTCCTCTTTGTGGCAGAGAATTCCCCAGGTTCACCATTCTCCTTTCTATCATTCCTCCTCTCACACCATCTTCAGCCTGTCACCCTTGTTCCTGGATTCTGCCGCCATCAGGAACATTCTTCCAGTATCGATTCTGTCCAATCAGTTCAGAATGTTATAGTTTCCATGAGACTCCCCACATTCTTCTTTGCCTTGGAGAAGGTCTTCTCATGTTGGTCAGAGAATATTAAGGAGCAAAGGAAGACTGAAGCCTCCAGAGAAAACCAGTAAGACCACAAATCACCACAGCAGCCTCATCCAAAACCAAACTCAGCTGCGGGGTGAGTTCCTGTGATGATGTCGAGGGAGAAGGATCTGCAGCTTTCAAACCCTGAGGGAGAGACTGAGTCAAGGCAGTGGGTGGAAGGGCAGGGAGGCTGAGGCACAGACTGAAGTTCAGCAGATCATTGAAGCAGAGGGGGAGATGGACCAAACAGCACAGGATGAGTCAAGTCCATGGTCTGACCCACTTTCTGTGGAGTCTCTGTGATCAGTGGCTTCCACTGATTAAACGGAACAGACAAACCTCTCTGGAAGCTTTAAAATGTGTCCGAGTCAAGGCTTCCACCCTGCACATCCCAACAATGAGTAGAAAGGGAAAAGGCTCCAGTGTCAGGTAAAGTGAAATCCCTCAAGATGTAGAAGTTGCCCATGTTGGTTTGAAAGCACAATGTGTGGGTTCAGCACAGAATTATTGAATGATGCAACCTAACTGAGGTTCGTTCTGTTCCCAGGTGGAGTTGTGACTTCTCCTCACATCTACCTCCTCCCCCCTTCATCAGAAGAGTTAGAGGGCGATCAGTCTACAACCCTGATGTGCCTAGTCAAGAAGTTCTCTCCTGCAGACATCTAGGTGGCCTGGATGGCCAACGACATCCTTCTGAAGACTGGCTTTGTCAACCATCCAGTGACTGAGGACCCCAGAAGTGGCTGGAACACGATGACCAGTCAGTTGAAGGTTTCTCCAGAGGAGTGGGATCGTGGCACCACTTTCTCCTGCTTGATGGGACATGAGTCACTCACAACTAATCTGTTCAGAAGCATCAATAAATCTCACAGCAAACCCACCTTGGTCAACGTCTCACTTGTTCTCACTGATAGTTTTACCTCTTGTGCATAATACCTCACGATTCAATAGTTTTGTTAGTTTGATGATAATTAATTGTCCAAGAAGATTTGGACATTTCCGAACCATTGAGAACAAAATGAGACTCAAGAATTACATTAGCCACAAACAGAATTCTTCACAAACTTCTCAGCATCTGTGTACCTTTACAGACATTGATCAGATTGCAACACGACCTGGGATCTCAAGATGTGTCAAATCAATGGATGTGTTCATGTATCATTGGAAGTTCAATAAATGTAACGTGAAAATGTCATGATTGTGCGTGTGCTTTGCTGATGGGCTTTGAGAGGCAGGAAATGAATGATGTGGGATGTGCTGTGTGGAAAATGATGCACATTTTGGGAGAAATTGGTGTCTTTGGATCTAGTCCATCTGTTGTTTTAGGTAAACAAACCTCTCAATGACCTCTGAGTGAGCACTTTGCAGAGAAGTCAAAAGCCTTGCAAAAAAGTCCAACACAGACAACCTGACTCCAGTTGTTCTTTCAAGACAATAGTCTATTCATTTCATGACATCATTTCAATTAGCACCTACTTGTGAAATGTACATAGTATTCTCCATAGTTTCTGTAAAGTCACTGAATATGAATTTATCTCCCAAAAACATCTCCAAATATTCCATCACACTGAGCAGAGGTGAAGTGTCTACTCTTGCTCCTGTTTCTGTTATTCTTGTGAGATAAATGGAGATGAAGAGAATTGCAAACAGAAACAAAAGTTGAAGTGGTAAGAAATGGACGGAGAAATAGCATGTGAAGGAATCAAAGAGGGAAAATAGAACGTGAGGGATAGACAGACCAAGAAATGAATAGAGGGAGAACTTCCGATGATTCACTGGCTTCAGTCACACTCTATGAGACCTCACTTCTCACTGTTATCCAGCACTAATTTTTTAATAGTTTACATCATCATAATCTGCTGTACTAAATCGAGGATGTCAGAGATATGACTAGGGACTGCTGGTTCTGTGCAGAATGTAAACCGCACTTCTACCAACCAAATAGGGCACACATGGCAAAAAACTTCACGGTCTTTCGAATGCCTGAGTATGGACTTCAAGGGCCCCTTCCCCTCCACTAACCGCAATGTGTATTTCCTCACAGTCATTGATGAGCATTCATGTTTCCCCTTTGCATCTCCTGCCCAGACATGACCACTACCACAGTCATCAGGGCACTGCACAACTTGTTCACCCTGTTCGGGTACCCGTCATATGTCCACAAGACCGCACGGGGGGGAGGGGGTCCTCATTCATGAGTGATGAGCTGCACCAATTCCGCTGGCCTGAGGTATCACCACCAGCAGGACCACTAGCTACAACCTCCCGAGGGAATGACCAGGTAACGAGGGAAAGCGCCACCATGTGGAAAGTCATCCTCATTGCTCTTTGGTCCATGGGGCTGCCAGTCTCTCACTGGCAGGAGGTCCTTCCCGAGGTGCTCCACCCAATCAGGTAGCTGTTATGTACTGCTATCAATGCTACCTCTCATGAACGAATTTTCTTCTTCCCCAGGATGTCTGCATCGGGGACCACCCTGCCATCTTGGTTGATGGCCACAGGGCTGGTCCAGCTACAGAAGCACATGAGGGACTATAAAACTGACCCTCTTATTGAAAGAGTCCAGCTCCTCAAGGTGAATCTCCAATATACGTACATGGTCTACCTCAGATGGGTGCGAGGAAACTCTCCATCCGGGACCTTGTGCACGCAGGGGCACCTGAGAAGCAGACCCACTAAACAGCACCCTCCCTTCCTATGGAGGCACACTACATACCATGGCACCCTAACCCCACCCCCACTCCAGTCAAGTCACCACACCCCCAGCAGGATAACACAGTGCTGGAGGTCCAGGGCTACAGCACAACATCCGACTCTCTGCTGGTCACAAAGGAAGACCAGGCCACTGGACAGACTTAACCTGTAAGACTTTGTGCCCCACATCACCCTGCTGGACAAAATTTAAAAAAAACACTCATTTATATGGCACCATCCCATTCTGTGACTGTACCCCTGGCTCCTCCCTCTTGACCCTATTTAAAGGCACCAACACCATAACCCCTCCTCAGAAAGCCTGGGACCCAGCACGGGATGACCTTCAAGTTTATTGTAAATAAAAGCCTATTGTTCTTTAGTTCCAGTCTTTCAAGTTATTGACAGTGCATCAGTGACTGAACTTATTAAAGACGCACTTAAAGTATTTGAGACAGGAATTTATTTATAGGAGCTCTATGAGGTATTTGTAAATGTTTCTCATGAGAGACCTGAGTCTGAGACTGGCAGAAGGACAGGAAAAAGACTGAAGACACGATGGGTGGAAACTGAACCCAGCAGGAGATGATGATGTGCAGTGTCCTGTAATGACCTCAGTTACTGCCGTAACCATTCATGGGAATATTCATGACATGGATGAAAGGATATAAAGGGTTTCCAGCAACACACTCCCCCTATTCCTTGCCCATTTATTTGTGAACAATGTTGGCTCACTGTCACTCAGCCCACTGACCCACTGCAGGACCAGATCATTTTTCTGGTCAGACTCCTGTTGGGAACTGGAAGCCCTCCTTCTCATCCAGAGCCTGGCGGGCAGGAGATAATGCGGGTGGATGGGGGAGGGTGGCGAACCCTTTCACAAACCTGAACCTGCGGCAGGTTGGTGAGACTGAACACAGGGATCCAACTGGTGCTCTCTCTCCTCCTGTGCGTTTGGTTGAAACACTTGGCAGCAAAAGCAACAACTGTGTCATTTTCATTCCAATCAGTGAATTCAGTCAAGTGCAGAAATTGGCAAAGTGTTTGTTTAAATTCTGCCAAAAGGTGAATATAATTAGCCATTGGAATAGGATCAGCATTCTCTAACAATAAGGGGAATAGTCCCAACACTGCCAGGCTTTCTGATGGTGACCTTACCTGGGGCACTGGACACTGTGACTGTGTCTCGGTGTCACGACTGCAGGACAGGGCTGAACACCTTGCAATTCTTCATATCAGGGCACTGCTGAATGAACCCAAATTCTCAAATCATTGATCAAACTTTAATTATAGTCGGTAACAGTCATCTACTTCTACAATAAGCTTTGAAGGAAATTGGCTTTGAGTTGTTTAGGTTGACATGGAAAGAAACAGAGAACTGCGCTAATTTAGTGCTGAAAAAGGGTTCTGAGAAGCAGCTCCTCTCCACTGAACAAAAGCTCACCTGCAGCCAAAGATGTTGTCCCCTGATATCATTGCAGGTTTCAATCTTAACATGCTTTCCCCACCAGTCTTGAAGAGCAATTTTAGTCAATGTGGACCAGAGTGAATGTGTGTGTGTGGATGCAGAAAGCCATGAGCTGAGGGATATCTGAAGTGATGGTAGAGCTTTGGTGGAGAATTGACAATGCAGAACACATACAATAACTTATCAATCCGTCTCTCCTCATCCAATGAATCAGGAGTGAAATGGGGGGGAAAATTTCTCTCTGCAGAAATAATAACCAGGTGGAGACCTCTGGCACAATTCTGCCCTGCCAATGCAACTAATCTGTCTTCCATGCTAGATGGTCATCAACAATAGATTTCAAATAGTCAACGAAATTTACGATGCCTGCAAGTATGGAATGGCAGTTGATGTAGACTGACTGATCAATGTCCTGAGGGATTATTTGCTCCTTCTGTTGGGGAGGTTTAAGATAATGTAGAGGGAGGGAGATAGGAATCCTAGCACAGAAACAGAGGGAAGAAATGGAGAGAGACCAAAGCAAAGGTAATAAAAAGTAAGAGAGGAGTTCAGAAAAAATCAAATAAATGAGACAAAGATTACGAGAGCCTGAAAGGACAATGAGTGTGAGGGCACTTATCTGAATGCCAGTAGTCTTAAAAAAAGAACTCAGTGAATTTGTGGCACAAATCAGTACAAAAGTTCATGATGAATAACCATCTAGTGGCACATTTAAATTTAAACATACATCACGGTAACAGGTCCTTTTGGCCCATGAGCCTGTGCAGCCCAACTACACCCAATTGACCTACAATCCTCAGTATGTATTTTGAATTGAGGGAAAAATGTGGAGCTGGTGCTGTCAGAGTGTTATGCTAACCGTGCTGTCCTTAAGTTCTTTGAGGATATAATGAAAGCAATGGATTGAGGGTAACAGGTGGATGTTGGGGATTTGGGCTTCCAGAAAGCATTCGATCATGTGCCAAACCAAAAAGACATCCAGAAGATAACAATGCATGAACTTGGGGGTAATGGATATTGGATTGGTTTCCCAAAAGAAGACAGAAGATTCGGATAAATGGGTGTTATCTGTTAGCCATCAGTAGTGTGCAGAGTGCAATGGGGATTGACTCTGGGCCCCCGATATACATGAATGATTTGGAAGAAGGGACCAAGTGTAACATATTGAGGCTGGCTGATGACATGAAATTGAGTCATATAGACAATATGGCAGTAACAGACCATTTTGGCCCACAAGCCCATATTGTCCAATTTACATCCAATTAACTTACACTTCTGGTATGTTTTAAACGGTGGGAGGAAACTAGAGCCCCTGGGAAAAAAACCACACAGACATGGGGAGAATGTACAAACTCATTACAGTCCCAATCGCTGATGCCGTAAGACTACGCTTACTGTGCAGAAGAAGAATTGTGGAGAGGATGCAGAGTCTGAAGAGAGATGACTGGTTAAATGAGTGGAGAAGGGTCTGTCAGATGGTTGGCAGTGATTGTGAATGAATCACAAAGGTTAATTTGCAGCTGCAAGAGGTAATCAAGAAGGGAAATGGGATGTGGGCCTTCACTTCCGGAGAGATTGAATTGAAGAGAGGTAGGATCTGCTGTAGCTGAAAAGGGTTCAGGTGAAGCTGCACCTGGAGTTTGAGTCTCTGTATATGAAAAAGGCTATACTGGATTGGAAGCGGTGCAGAGGAGGTTAATTGGGTTGATTCCAGCAAAGAAAGGTTCAGCCTGTAAGGGGAGATTGAATCGTTGGGACTATACTCGCTGGAATTAAGAAGAATGAGAGGGGATCTTACAGAAAGGTAAAATTATGAAAGGTATAGATCAGATCTGGCAGGAAATTTATTTCCTCTGGTAGGGGGCCTAACCTCAAAGTTTGGGGGAGTGGATTAAAGATGTAAGTGAGGATTAACATTTTACAAAAAGGATTGTATTCACTGGAATTAAGACAGATGAGAGGGGACCTTAAAGAAATATTGAAAATTATAAAATGGATAAATGATAATGGCAGGAAAGTTCCTCCTCTGGCAGGTGAAAGTAGAATGAGGGGACATCTCATGGTCTCGGAGGAATATATTTGAACACATCTCCAGTCCAGCAGCTGAACCAATCTGTTACATTACCTCATATGGCCGTTGCAAGGAATAGTTTGAAGAAGGACAGATGGAATTGACTAAGATTCAGTGAGTTCCAGTGCTTGTGACTGCTGAAGGAACAGTCATTGATGCTGTGACAATGGGAGTCCATCGTTCAGAGGGTCCAGAATGGAATCAAATTGTTTATTGCAATGTGGACTGAGACACAGAGCAAAACTTCACAATGCACGCTATCCAGGCAGATCAAACCCTCCCAAGAACAGGAAATAGTACAAGATAAAAAATAGAGTGTAGTGTTGAGAAGAAAAGATCAGTGAGAACATTGTCAGTAATTCTGACAGTGTGAGAGATGAAATTAAAGAGAGTGGACTAATTGTGAAGAATGCTGTAATGGAAGATTCTAACTGTGTTTTTTAATTTTGCAGCCTTTGCTTCTGCAAGGCTGAGAACCTGCTTGTTTTTAGAATCAGCAGACATAAGCTAAAATCCACCGAGAGGCCAGAGATGAAGTTATCTGATGAAAGGACATCTGTGTACCAAGAACATTTAATCTTCCTGCTTCTTTTTGTCACAGACTGTCAGAGGCCTAGCCTTGATGCAAAATAAACCATTGTATTCAAAGTGATAAGCTGAAAATTATGTTATTCGATAGAAGCCTAGCATGCTAGCTTGCTCGCTTATCTTTCTTGCTGTGCTGGGAATAGGTGCTTGGGTAAGCAGTTTTTGGGTAATATAAGCCATGGTCCCACTGCTGAAGTTTGGCAACATCTCTCAGCAAGAAGAACTTCTAGAGTCCAGCCAACGTCCCGGTCGAGGGAGGTGGAGAAGCTGCTACCGGCGCCCTGACAACCTACTACAAGTGTGCAGTCATTGCCTCGCTTTGGCAATTGGGTCCAGTCCAAGCGTTGCTAAGTATAGTTGGGAGGGGCTTGCATATTGTAGTGTGAAATCAGCTTTTGATTTTGTAATAAACATTTATATAAACTGAACTGCTCTCGGTGTGTGTGTCTATTTTCTTTTGGTAGCTCAAACACTGTGACCAATCTAAAACGAACAAAATGAGAGGTATAAATTTACCCAAGACAAATGCAAGGAACAAATCTGCTGAGAACAGTTCACAAAATGTTGCCTCTCTCACGCGCCGTGGGGAATCGTAATGTTTTTCAGAGGGTTGATTTGTTGGACAAGAGGCAAGGCCACAGGAAATTTGAATGTCAGCACTAGAGTTTCCACACTGGAGGTATCCTGGTTCAGTCTGAATAGGAAGGAGATGCCTCACTGATTCAGCAGGCCCAATGTCATAAGTCAGTCTGCAGTCCTACACAGGCCCTGAGACAACAGGAATTCATGCAATGTTTCCTATGGTCAGAAAGTGCATCTTTCACTGCATTTCACCTGCTGGAGATTGCACCTATTGCATTAGGACAGCTAAATGTCCCTCAGCTTGGAACTATCTCACACACCCTGCTGTAACAGTGATACGAGTTCCCGGTGTTTGATTTTATTTTCTCACTCAAAGCAGTCAGCAGAGATGGGCAACTCACCACTTAAACAGCCCTGAATTCATTCTAATATATGGTTTACTGTACATTGAGATGTAGTATGAGTCTGGGCCGAAGTGGAGAAGCCCGCTGACACCAGACATAGTCCAGTTTGTAAGTTTTCTATTTCTCACCTGCAGAATGGTCCATCTTTTTACAAAATCCATCCACTGAAGAGATTTGGATCAACAAGAGCGCTACTCTGCTGTGCCTGGTTGTGGGTGCTGATCTGAGCCAGGTCCAAATATACTGGCAGGTGAGCGGAAGGGAGAAAATGAAAGGAAATGTGACCCAACAACCGAGAGAGGAAGGGACACAAAGCACAGTGATCAGCCAATTTCAGACCAGTGTGGAGGAGTGGTACAGTGGGGCAGTGTACATTTGTTCCACCCAAGGATCTTCTTCATCCTCGCCAGTCTCAGCAGACACAAAGTACCAAAGGTGGGCAAAAGATCAGTGATTAGATGGACAACATCTGTGACCTTGAGTAAAAATGTTGACGTCTCCTTTCTTTGCTCGTCTGTTCCAGTCGAGTTCAAAGGGCCTGAGGTCCGTCCGCTGCCGCCAACACATGACGACACCAAGAGTAGGATCACGGCCACCCTCGAGTGTGTGATCTCTGGATTCTACCCGGACCTCATAAACGTCACCTGGGAGAAAGACAGCTCCCTGATCTTCTTCAACACCCCCACTACACAGACTGCTCTGGAGCAGGTGGGCACTTTCAGTGCCAGCCACTTCCTGACGGTGAGGACAGATGAGTGGAAGAAAGGCTCGGTCTTCAGCTGTATAGTGTCTCATCCCCCCTCCAACACCAGTATCAGCCGGGAGGTGAAAAACATGCAAGGTACGGTTCTGGGATTCACCCTAATCTCAAACACCTTTGCCTATGTCACAGTTAGTTCACTGAAAGATCGACGTGGCATTGTTGTGCTTATGTGAGGGAGCTGATAACCTGAATGCATAGAACAGAAGCAAATATATTCATTGATACAATTTCACAGAAAAACATACAAAACTTACAGCAAAGTTGTGCCAATAATGTCCCTACCTGAGAAATGACCAGCCTTACCCATAGGCCTTTTTTCTAAGCTCCATGTACCTTTCCAAAAGTCTCTTAAAAGACCCAATCGTATCTGCCTCCACCACATCTTCCAGAACACTTCAATATCCCGACACGGGAAGGCAACACTGCTCTGCTTGGTTACGCTCAACAGCTTCTGGAGAATGGCTTTGATGCACAACTTGAAGGGACAGTAGAAAATTTTAAACTAGAAAGCAACAGGAGGATATGAGTTGCTGTGGGCAGTCAAAGTGAGGGTGAAACTGGGAAAGGAACAGAAGATTAACAGGTTCACTGATGACCTTTTGTAAAGGTCACCTGCCTTTTGCACTCTTTCGCCTTCAGTCACTCACCAAATTCATCAGTGTCTCTGATAGGCCTGGCAAGTCAGTCACAGGAGCAGAGCAAAAGACGCTGGTCCGGTAGACGACAGTCTCACCCACGAAAGAAAGATTACATAATGACGGCAAGATCAAGGTTTGGACTCCAACATCTCAGGAACTTTGGGCAAGTCTGCCTGTCAGCACAACTGAAGGAAGAGGATGATGACCACTTTGTGTGAGCTGCCTCTCAGTGATTTTGAGCAGTTCAGGGTAACCTGAAGGTGAATGGATGTGAAGTGTGGGTGAAGACTCGGGGTTGAAGAGGAAAAGGGACAAAGGTGTCTTCAGCTAACTCACAGTCCACTCCAGATGGGTGGAGTCGAGCTGAGTATTTACATTTGTTCAATGGTTTGTCAACACTGGAGAAGAGGTCCAACACGAAGTTTCATCGTTTCAATGGAGCTCATTTGGAGTTGGTTTGCATTGGCGTGATGTACATCCATCCACAGGCATGCTGTCCTTTTTATTAGAGTCCAGAAAATCCAGGACATGATTACTCCACCAATTAATTCTGTAGAGGAAAGAGAGGGTATCTCCAGAATGTCACTCTTCCTTGTATGGAGAGTAGCATGTGGTTACATGGTTCACAATTTGAACAGCGTTGTGAATGTAACATTCTGCAGAAACCCTAATTCACTATTTGTTCTCAAGTGACTGCAGCCGAGAGACCAGTCCTGATCCGATTCACAGAGTTTTGTGTTCTTTGCAAAAGGACAAACACAAGCAATGTTATGGTCCATTTGGAGATGAGATGTTATTTCTGGACCGGTGATATGCTCCACACTTTTTCCCTTAATTATTTCTGTAGAGAGTGGCCAAGAAGGGAAATAAGGGTATTCCAGGAAATTATACTCCAGTAACATCCAATCTGTGGTGGGAACCTCACCAAAAGAGACTTGAGGATAGTGTATATGTGCCCATTTTGAGCATTATGGTCAGATCAACTTGGGTTTACGTGGTGTAGATCATGTCTTAATTATGTGAGTGATTTTTTTTTAGGTAGTTACAGAGATGGTCGATGAGGGTGGGGCACTGGATGTTATCTACATGAATTTCATTGAGCCACTTGAGAAGGTCCCTCACAATTGGCTGATCCAGATAGAAAGGATGCATTAAATCGACAATGAATGGATAGTATGGATTCAGAAGTGACTGGCCCTTGAAAAGTGAAGGTGGTGATGGAAGCCTGTCTGTCTTGGGTAAACTTATACCTCTCATTTTGTTTGTTTTAGATTGGTCACAGTGTTTGAGCTACCGAAAGAAAATAGACACACACACACCGAGAGCAGTTCAGTTTGTACAAGTCTTTATTACTAATAGCTAGCTGAATTCACACTACAATATGCAAGCCCTTCCCAATTATACTTATCAATGCCTGGACTGGTCCTAACTGCCAAAGCAAGGCGATGACTGCACACTTGTAGTAGGTTGTCTGGGTGCCGGTAGCAGCTTCTCCACCTCCCCGGACCGGGACGTTGGTTTGGAATCTTGAAGTTCTTCTTCTTGCTGAAGTATGTTGCCACCTCTTGGAGAGTCTCAATCTTCAGCAGTGGGACCATGGCTTATATTACCCAAAAGTTTACATCAGTTCTTATCTCTTCGAACAAATGATTTAATTATCTTCAAGGTCTCCTGACAGTCTGGGACCAACAAAAGACAACTGCATCTCATGGCCTCGTGGTGGTGTAAATTGGATTATGTCTTCTGATGCAACTGCATCCATTCTTGCATAAGCTGGTCTAAATCCTCCATTACATTCCACCCCTTGATCACAGCCTGTCACTTATGAGACCTAACAAGCATTTGAGTACAGAAGGAACGAAAAAAAGAAACTAAAACTATAATAAGCACAAAAATACGCAATAATGCGAGCAACCAACGGAGAATATTGTGGTCCAATCCCCTAAATATACCATTTAACCATGAATCAAGGCTCAAACTATCCTTATGGGCCACAATACCAGACACTGAAGCTCACAAACAGATTTTGAAACATGCTTAACAATATCAGATATATTAGTGGATACATCGGACCGTGTCCCCCACGGGCAACTCGCTCGGAACGTCCTCGACATTACAAATCCATTTGCTGGCATCAAAGCAGCGGTTAAGCCAGATCAGCAGGAGCACAAGATGGAGGACCTGGAACAAAGAAGCCTGACATATGTCACTCACGATGCTGTAAGCGTTCAGTATTTAAGCAAACTAAATCATCCTGTCCCTCAATAGCTACCCACCGAGTGTTACCCTGGGCAGGTGTCACTATTTCCCCTTTTACAGGAGGGCCACTACCTGATGGTGCCACCCATACCTTTTGTCTGGCATTCTCTGGCTCGGGAATGGGGGGAAAATACTGTTTTCCTCTGGAATAGGCTGTAGTTCAGAAGCGTGAAGAAGTCGGTGAAAAGGTGTACCTCCCTTCAAAGGGCGATGATTCAAATTGTCGACTGCCTGCTGCAGCACATGGCACCACCCCTTCAGGGTCCCCAGTGGTGTTAACAAATGAATTTTTTCCTTCAGTAAGCCATTCATTCATTCAACTAACCCAGCAGCCTGCGGGTAATAAGGAATATGGTGGACCCATAAGATACTGTTGTCAGCTGACCAATCACAGATTACCTTCCCGGAGAAGTGCGAGCCATTATTAGACTGAATTTCCTCTGGTACATCATAACAAGAAATTAAATGGTTTAGTCCTTGAATGGCGCTAGCTTGGTCAGCCGTCTTGGTGGGAAAAGCAAAAACCAGGCCCAAAAAAGTGTCAACCATTACTAGGACGTAATGTTTACCCATACAGTCTGGCATAGGGCCTATGTAATCAATTTGCCAGACCGCAGCTGATCGAGCTCCCCGTCTTATTCGGCCATGCGGACCAGGAGGAACAGTGCGGAACTTCACAAGCTGGCATGCTGGGCATGTATGCACAAACATGCGGACATCGTCCTTATGGACGGGTAAGGCATGTGTACGGGCCCACATAGCTGATCCCTTCTCCCCCAAATGGCCACTCTGTTCATGTGCCCATCGAGCCAGGGGGACAGTAGCGGCGCGGCTGATAGTGGCAAGCTGATCTGCTACTGCATTATGTTGTGCCATGTTCGTCGTCACATTGGTATGGGCATCAACGTGATATACGGTTATCTCACGATGATGGGAAGCATCCCACAACAGCTGCCACAACTGTTTGCCCCATACTAGGTGGTCATGTATCAGCCAGTTGTTCTTTTGCCAATCAGGCATCCATACCACTAGTCCATTAGCCACAGCCCAGGAATCAGTAAACAAGCGAAGAGGGTGATCATGGGGGTCTAGTGGTAAAGTGACTACCTTCAACTCAGCATACTGACTGGAGCCACCATCTCCCTCCTCCAATAAGTGAGTTCCTGACCTGGGATGGTAAGCCACTGCCTTCTACTTCTGCTTTCCTTGCACCCACCGGCTGCTACCATCAGTAAACCAGGCGTCCTCTTGTTCTGCTTTCTGTACCATCTCTTCCGTGGCCCCTTGGATCATCACATCATCAATATAATGGTGAATTGAGAAGGAAGGCGATACTGGCACCATCTCCAAATCACGGGCAATTAGGTTGTGGCAAAGAGTGGGAGAGTGTACATAGCCCTGAGGGAGGTGGGTGAAGATATACTGGCGCCCCTTCCAGTTAAAGGCAAACTGATCCTGTGAGACCTCAGCTATAAGAATACTGAAGAAAGCGCTAGCGAGATCAATGACAGCATACCATGTTCCTGAGTTCGCAGTAGCAATGTTTTCAATAGGAGTGACAATGTCCGGAACTGCCGAAGCAAGTGGTGGGGCATGTTTGTTCAAGAAACAATAATCAACTGTCATTCTCCAGGAGCCATCTGGCTTCTGAACTGGCCAAACAGGGCTATTAAAGGGCGACGTTGCGGGCCTCACTACCACTTCTTCTTACAAAGCATTGATGGTGGCAGTAATCTCTTCCTGCTCCCCAGGGAGGCGACATTGTGGAATGCACACTGATTTCATGGGGGTGGCACCATCACAGGATCCCACTTAGCCTGACCCACCACTAGTCTTTTAGTAATAGTCTGAATTCCAAATGCAAATCCCCCTTGGCTAGTATTAAGGGCCGTACCGGCCAACATATTAATACCCAGGATACACTCGTCAGTGGCAACCACCAGGGCATGTAACCATATAGGGGAAGGGCCATCACCCACCGTGGCGTGGTCTTTTATTTCCTTCGCCAGGGTGATCGCTCCTCCCATCCCCTCTATTCGATAGGTCGGTCCAGTCCAGAGGTCAGGATTACCCGGAATCACCAAGTGCTCCGCAAAAATTTCGATCAAGGCCAAATATTGGAGGTCATTACCCCCACCCCAATGGACTGTTAACGGTATGTAGGGCCGTGGGTCCCCATGTATCCGCTGTATCTCAATGGAGTAGACACGGGGACCCTGCCCACACCCTCATGCTTTAGTAGGGTTCAGGGGCTTCCAGGCCCACATGCCACTATTATCCATAAGAGCCTTTTTAACCATTTGTTGTATCTCATCACGGATAACTGGAGCAAGAGAAGCTGGCTCGATAGGAGCAGCAGTGGGAGCAGAAGGCACAGCTGGGCCAGGAGGTCGCAGCAGCTGGGGATGATATTCCCCTGCCTTCATCTTATAAAGGACCACAGTAGGTTTCCCATCAATATCACGTTTAGGCACGCCTAACTTTAACAAGGTTAGAAAAAGGTCCTTTCTTGTCGGTCCGTTATTACCAGCAGCCCCTCTCTTTTCATCCTGCTTGTCTGATTTAACCTGGGTTGTACGTGAGTGGATTTTACTTCCCAACTCTAATTCTCTTAGCCCAGATAAGGCGTGCACCGCCTCAGACACAGGGTGCCCAATTACAGACAGAACCAGTCCCTGTACAGTGGGTTGGGCGGAACGAACTAATCAGGTGTGCATTCCGGCTGTGAATATCTCTTCATCAGGGCTCCCCCCATGTACCCACAGCCTCAAACGCCCTACATACAAGGCAGAGGCCAGGCCCTGCTGATGAATTACTCCTATACCCTCCTCTGGGGTCCCCCAATTGTTCTGCAAATGTAAATCCCAATCTACTGGTGATGGGTATACTTGTAGCAGGGCATCCCCTAGAGCAGGGGTGTCAAACTCAAATTCACGGAGGGCCAAAATTAAAAACTTGGACTAAGTCGAGGGCCGAACTAAATATTTATTGAAAATTTTCAACAACTCCTGCATGTTTTGTCTTCTTTCAACATATGTAATGTTAAACTTTTTCTTATTAAAATAAATGTTTAATAATAGTTTTGGATAAACTCTTTCCAGAAGCATTAACAAATGAGAAATAAAATATTCAATAAATAATATTTCTCTATAGAGGATTTATCAAATGTTGCTAGTGTGCTGTCGAATAGTAAAATCTGAGGGCTATTGAGAATGTGGGAGAATAACATGATTCCTGAAACAATCAAATGGGTGACTGATTGTGGGCATGAACTCTAGCAGGGTTATTTGCCATGCCCTTTTTCCATTGGTACAGATATCCTTTGATTTACACACTTTTCAAGTTTTATGCCTAATGAGCTTGTATCCAGGTGCAGGACCATTTTTAACCAGGAATATATTTATCACTGTGACATGAAACTATTGGAAGATCGTTTTATCCTGAGTTTAAAGTTCATAATACTTACTCAGGCCTGTGTGCGGGAGTGCGGGGTTTGCGGGCGATCGGGTTGGACAACGACATTGGATCTCGCTGCAGGGCGGCATCTCGGCGGATCAGCGGCCCCGTCACCGTGAGTCGCGAATCGGCCTGCAGCAGGGAGGGGGAGTGGGCAACGGTCCTGGCGAGGTCAGGCCCGAGGCCTCCGGTTCCGGGCGCTGGGAAGCAGCCTTGGCTTCCCCTGACACCGGCCAGGCCCCAAAACCAGAGTCCACGGTGAGACCCTGCAACGTAAACAGAGGAGGTGGGGGAGATTAGCGGGCTGACGCCAATGCATTCTGGGATTTGTTGTATTACTGTGCATGCGCTATACTGGCGCGGCGGCCAGCGGGCCACCTCTAATACATTTTTGAAATGATTTTGCGGGCCAAATATAATTATATCGCGGGCCAGAGTTTGACATGTGTTCCCTAGAGTGTCAAGTAAGTAATCCACCTCTCTTCCTCTACCCCGCAGCTCAGCAGTGACCCAGATATCAGTAGTCAATGTTCCTAATCCCAACAATTCCTCAGGGGTTAAATATACATTACCCCCTCCTTGCTCCCAAACACGCAGGAGCCAGGCCGCCAGAGTTTTTCTTGCCTTTTGCCTAAATCGATCTCCAATGGCAGCCAGCTCTTTTATAGAGAAGTCACGGATCATTGACTGCTCTTGACCTCTGCTCCCACTTTGACCCACAGGGTCCTTTGCCCAGTGGACAGGATGAGGCCTAGGCCTTCCCGTAGAGGGGGTAGGCCATAGAGCATAAGCAGGGGTTCGGGTATTTTCCCCTGGGTCCGCTTGGAAGATCGGGGTATCTAACCCTTCAATCTCTATCCTTACATCATCCCCCCTTCCGTCTGTTTGGGAAGTCTACTGCCTTATGGGGTGGGCGTGAACAGCAGGTGGAGAGGGCAGTATGTTAGGCACATGCTGAGGAGTATCTGCATTATTACCATGGTCATCTTTCCAGATATTCCCGTCCCATTCATCAATTACATCAGGATCATCGCCATTCCTTATCATGGCACGATGTGGATCGGGTTCTACTCCATGCCTTTCTTTATCTGCACAGAGCTGCTGCCAGAGTTTACTATTACGGCAGATCATTTGGACATGCTTATCTTCCCATTCTTTGGCTCGGTCCTGACTGGTGCAAACAATCTCACTCATCATGGAACAGCGTTTTCGCAGGGCTTCTAGCTCCTCCTCTAGTTGCTCTCTCCTACGCTGAGATTCTACTTCTCGCTGAACTGATTCCGCTTCACGCTGAACGGAGTGGCGTAAGGCTGTGGCTAGCAGCCAAAAACCGTCCGTCAGTGTCCCCTTTTTACCAGGAAATTTACTTTCTCGAAAGAGCGTGCAACCCGCTCTCCCAGAGGTGCACTTGATGGGTCTAACTTCTCATCCCAACTAATGGGAGGTCCCAACAAAGACAGGGTATTGGCCAACATGCCAAACCCATCGTCTTTGGAAGTCCATCTGGAATCAAGAACTGCTCAGGGCTCACCTCTTTCTTTCGGTGAAACATCTTGAGACCAACCCTGATCGCTGCACCAATTGTCTTGGGTAAACTTATACCTCTCATTTTGTTCGTTTTAGATTGGTCACAGTGTTTGAGCTACCGAAAGAAAATAAACACACACACACACACACACACACACACACACACACACACACCGAGAGCAGTTCAGTGTATACAAGTCTTTATTACTAAATAGCTAGCTGAATTCACACTACAATATGCAAGCCCTTCCCAATTATACTTATCAATGCCTGGACTGGTCCCAACTGCCAAAGCGAGGCAATGACTGCACACTTGTAGTAGGTTGTCTGGGCGCCGGTAGCAGCTTCTCCACCTCCCTGGACCGGGATATTGGTTTGGAATCTTGAAGTTCTTCTTCTTGCTGAAAGATGTTGCCACCTCTTGGAGAGTCTCAAACTTCAGCAGTGGGACCATGGCTTATATTACCCAAAAGTTTACTTCAGATCTTATCTCTTTGAACAAATGATTTAATTATCTTCAAGGTCTCCTGACAGTCTGCGACCAACAAAAGACAACTGCATTTCTTGGCCTCATGGTGGTGTAAATTGGATTATGTCTTCTGATGCAACTGCATCCCTTCTTGCATCAGCTGGTCTAAATCCTCCATTACATTTACATGAAGTTAATTGAGCCACTTGAGAAGGTCCCTCACAATTGGCTGATCCAGATAGAATGGATGCATTAAATCGACAATGAATGGATAGTATGGATTCAGAAGTGACTGGCCCCTTGAAAAGTGAAGGTAGTTGTGGAAGCCTGTCACCCATGCTGTCAGAGGGAAAGGTCTTGGGAATCCTTTTGTTTGTGATGTACATAAATGGTGTGGATAAAAATGTACGTGTGTGGGTCTGTAAATTTGCAGGTGACTCTGTGGAGTTGTGGACAAAGAATATAACAGGATGAAAATCAGTTACAGATATGGGCAGAGAAATGGCAGATGGAGTTTGATCTAGACCATTTTGAGTTTTTGAACTTTGGGAAGTCAGAAGTAAAGATGACATATACAGTTCATGGCAGGACTCTTCAAAGCATTGATGTGCAAAGAGATCTGGGATCCACAGCTCCTTGAAAAGTACCGAAGGTGCTAAAGAAGGTATGTGGTATGCTTTTCTTCTTCTGATGGGGCATTCAGTACAAAAGTGAGCAAGACATGTGGCAGTTATATAAATCTGGTTGGAGTCACTTGGAGAACTGCATGGAAAGGAGTCATGTGATGGAGTAGTGGCCGGTCAGAGAATTCCAGCCCTCTCCGGAAAAGTTAAAAAAAAACGCACAAAACACAAAGGTACAAGATTAAAATTTAAAACAAAGTAAAAATAAAGGTGAGAAGAAAATGGCAGCAAAGAGAGAAAAGTCGAAAACAACGGGAAGAAGAGAAGAAAGAACGTCGGAAGAAGAAGGTGAAGGCCTTACCTGTCCGAGGAGGCCCGCCGCGGAGAGAGAAGCCCGCTCCCTCAGGTCAGTGGAAGTCCCGGGCTCGGGACTACAAAAATAGCTCGCAGAGCCGAGTAAAAGTGCGCAACCGCGCATGAAAAAAAACACACTGACGGGAGGGGGGAACAGCTGCAGAGTCGATCTCCACAGCTGAGAGAGACACCTGCACCACAGCAGCAGGTGCGGAACATGGAAAATAACGACAACAAGAAAGAAGAGGGTAAAAGAAAACAAGGAAACAACAGATGGTCAACCCAGAGGAAGAGGAAGAAGAAGAACAGAAAGAAATGGAAGAAGAGAAAAGCAAGACAATGGATATATCTTTTTTTAAAGAATATATGGAATCAGTGAAAGAATGGCAATTACAAGAATTTAATGAGATAAAAAGAAGAATTAAGAGTGCAGAAGAAAAAATGAATAAAATGGAGATGGTCATATCAGAGATAGGAAAAAGAGTGGATAATGTGGAAGAATGAGAAATAATCATAGAAATGGAAGTAGAGGACTTAAAAGAGAAATTAGAAGAATCTAATAAAAAAGTTAAAGAGGCACATGAGCTGTTCGCTCAGAAGATAGATATAATGGAAAACTATAATAGAAGAAATAATATAAAAATAGTGGGCCTTAAGGAAGATGAAGAAGGCAAGAATATGAGAGAATTTATAAAAGATTGGATCCCCAGGGTCCTAGGAAGTCCAGAATTACAGGAAGAAATGGAAATAGATAGGGCACATAGAACATTAGCCCCGAAACCACAACAGCAGCAAAAACCAAGATCCATTTTAGTAAAATTCTTAAGATATACAACAAGAGAAAATATATTGGAGAAAGCAATGAAGAAAATAAGAGAAGACAAAAAGCCACTGGAATACAAAGGTCAAAAATTTTTTTTCTATCCAGACATAAGTTTTGAACTCCTGAAGAAGAGGAAGGAGTTCAATACAGCAAAAACGATCTTATGGAAAAAAGCATATAAATTTATGTTAAAGTACCCAGTGGTACTTAAAATAGTTATTCCAGGGCAACAAAACAGACTATTCTCGGATCCAGAGGAAGCACGAAAATTTGCAGAACAACTACAAAACAAGCAGAGCAATGAAGACATGTAATGAGAGTAAAAATGACCACGAACTATATGTATATGTGGGTATATAAAGTGAATTCGCAAATCCAAATGGAGAGGGGAGATGTGGTTGCCCGACAAGGGATAAAGGGCAACTCAAGAGGGGGAGGGGAGAATGGGGTTAAAGAAGTTTTAAATAGGAGAATAAGGAAAATGTTTGATCTTTTAGAAATGTTGTTTTATAAAGTGTTCTAAACAAGAGAGCAGAAATGGATAAGAAGGAAAGGTAATGATGGAGAAACGGAAAGGGAAGATAAACAAAGTATGAAATGGCTACGTTGAACTATATGACTTTAAATATTAACAGAATACATAACCAAATCAAAAGGAAGAAACTGCTAAATTTACTGAAAAAAGAAAAAAATTGATATAGCATTTGTGCAAGAAACACATTTAACTGAATTGGAGCACAAGAAATTAAAGAGAGATTGGGTAGGACATGTAACAGCAGCGTCGTATAATTCAAAAGCAAGAGGAGTAGCTATATTAATCAGTAAAAATGTACCAATTAAAATAGAAGAGGAAAAAATAGATCCAGCAGGGAGCTATGTAATGATAAAATGTCAGATATATTTGGAGTTTTGGAATCTACTCAATGTATATTCACCTAACGAAGAAGATCAAAAGTTTATGCAAGATATTTTTTGGAAGATAGCAGATACGCAAGGGAACATATTAATAGGAGGGGATTTCAACCTTAATTTGAATTCAAATATGGATAAAACTGGGGAAAAAAATTAACAGAAAGAACAAAGTAACTAAATTTATAACTAAATCAATGCAAAAAATGCAACTTTTGGATATATGGAGGAAACAACACCCAAAGGAAAATGAATATTCATATTATTCGGGAAGACATAAAACATACTCAAGATTAGACCTATTTCTGTTATCAGCTCGTATGCAAGATAGAGTAAGAAAAACAGAATATAAAGCTAGAATATTATCGGACCATTCACCCTTGATATTGACAATAGAGTTAGAGGACATCCCTCCAAGAATGTATAGATGGAGATTAAACTCCATGCTACTTAAAAGGCAGGATTTTAGAGAATTAATTGAAAGACAAATTAAAATGTGCTTTGAAAAAAATACGAAATCAGTGAAAGATAAGTTTATACTGTGGGATGCAATGAAAGCATTCATTAGAGGGCAAATAATAAGTTATGTAACCAAGATGAAGAAGGACTATAATCAGGAAACAGAGCAGTTGGAAAGGGAAATAGTAAATACAGAAAAAGAATTAGCAATGAAGGAAGATACAACTAAAAGAAGAGAATTGGCAGATAAAAAAAATAAAATATGAAACACTACAAACATATAAGGTGGAGAAGAACATAATGAAGACAAAACAGAAATATTATGAACTAGGGGAAAAAACGCACAAAATCCTAGCATGGCAGCTTAAGACAGAACAAGCTAAGAAAATGGTATTGGCATCAAGGAAAAAAGACAAACAAATCACATATAATCCAATGGAGATCAATGAAAACTTTAGAGAATTCTATGAACAATTATACCAAACTGAAAACGAAGGGAAAGAAGGCAAAATAGATGAATTTTTAACTAAAATTGAACTACCAAAATTACAAATAGAGGAACAAAATAAATTAACAGAACCATTTGAAATAGTAGAAATACAAGAGATAATAAAAAAACTACCAAATAATAAAACACCAGGAGAGGATGGATTCCCAATAGAATTCTATAAAACATTTAAAGATTTATTAATTCCTCCCCTCCTGGAAGTAATCAACCAGATTGACAAAACACAAAGCTTACCAGATTCATGTAAAACAGCAATAATTACAGTAATACCAAAGCAAGGGAAAGATCCACTCGCACCAGCGTCATATAGACCAATATCATTACTTAACACAGATTATAAGATAATAGCTAAACTATTAGCAAACAGATTAGCAGATTATGTACCTAAAATGGTAAATCTAGACCAAACTGGATTTATTAAAAAAGGACGCACAACAGACAATATTTGTAAATTTATTAACTTAATTCATGCAGTAGAAGGGAGTAAAGCGCCAACAGTAGCAGTTGCTTTAGACGCAGAGAAGGCTTTTGACATAGTAGAATGGAATTATTTATACAAAGTATTGCAAAAATTCAGTTTACCAGAGAAGTATATTAATTGGATTAAAGCATTATATAAGGGGCCATTGGTGAAAGTGACAGTAAATGGATATATATCAAAGCAATTTAACTTAAGCAGATCAACAAGGCAGGGATGCCCACTATCACCCTTATTGTTCGCGTTAGCTATAGAACCTCTAGCAGAATTGATAAGAACAGAAAATAATATAAAAGGAATAAAAATAAAAGACAAGGAATATAAAATCAGTTTATTTGCGGATGATGTTATAGTATACTTAACAGAACCAGAACTATCAATAAAAGAATTACATAAGAAATTGAAGGAATATGGGGAGGAGTCACGTGATGGAGTAGTGGCCGGACGGTGAACTCCAGCCCTCTCCAGAAAAGTCGGGAAAAACAAGAGAAAACACAAAGGCACAGAAATAAAAGTTACAGAAAAGTGAGTATAAAGGTGGAAAGAAGATGGCGACAAAAAAAGAAAAGTCGAAAGCAACGGTAAGAAGAGAGGAAGAGAAGACAAAGGAGGAAAAAGGTGAAGGCCTTACCTGTCCGAAGAGGCCCGCTGCGGAGAGAGAAACCCGCTCCCTCAGGTCGGTAAATAATGGACTACAAAAATGGCTCGCAGAGCCGAGCAAAAGTGCGCAACCGCGCATGCGCGAAGTTTCGCGCATGCGCGATGCGAATGAAAAAAAACACACCGACGGGAGGGGGGACCAGCTGGGGAGTCGATCTCCACAGCCGGCAACGACAGCTGCAGAACACCTGCAGCAAGAAGAGACCATAGAAGACAATAGAAACAAGAAAGAAGAGGAGGAAAGGGCAGCAAAGAAACAACAGATGGCCAACCCAGAGGAAGAAAAAGAGGAAGAGGAAGAGTATGGTGAAATAGAAGAAGAAAAGATAGGCAAGGTAAAGGATATACTTGCTCTTATTAAAGGATACATGGAGTCATTTAAAGAATGGCAAACACAGGAATTTAAGGATTTAAGAAAAAGAATAAACAACACAGAAGAGAAAATAATTAAAATGGAGATGACCTTAACAGAAATGGGAAAAAAAATGGACAAGATGGAAGAGCGGGCAGTAGCAGCAGAAATGGAGGTAGAAGACTTAAAAAAGAAATTGGAGAAATCTAATAAAAAAACTAAAGAGACACAAGAACTACTAGCTCAAAAAATAGAAATTGAAGGAATATGGAGAAGTGTCGGGTTACAAGATTAACGTAAATAAAAGTGAAGTAATGCCAATGAATAATGCGGATTTCTCAAAATTTAAGAAGGAATCACCATTCAGATGGCAAATGCAAGCAATAAGATACCTAGGTATACAAATAAATAAAAATCTCAGCCATCTATATAAACTCAATTATTATCCACTAATGAAAAAATTAAAGGGCGATTTAGAGCATTGGAAAGATTTACCATTAACACTAATAGGAAGGATAAACTGTATTAAAATGAACATTTTCCCAAGGATATTATACCTATTTCAGGCATTGCCAATACATTTGACAGAGAAATTCTTCAAGGAGTTAAAGAAAATAATAAGGAAATTTTTATGGAAAGGGGGGGAACCGAGGATAGCACTAGATAAATTAACAGAATGGTATAACAAGGAAGCTTACAACTGCCAAACTTTAAAAATTATTATAGAGACGCTCAATTAAGATACCTATCAGATTTTTACCAAACAAGGGAAAAGCCAGATTAGAACTAGACTAGATTGGACTAGATTAGAACTAGATAAAATATGGGAAAAGATACCTGAACACATATTATATAAATGGGATGAAAAATTGGTACAACGTAGGAGTTCTCCAGTATTACATCATCTGCTCAATATTTGGAAGAAGATTCATGTAGAAAGGAATAAAACAAATTACCAATTACCAAAACTAATAATGACGCAAAATCAGTTACTCCCTTTTACAATAGATAACCTTTCCTTTAGAGAATGGGAGAAAAAAGGGATCAAAAGAATAGAAAATTGTTTTTCAGGAAATAGATTATTATCCTTTGAACAAATGAAAGATAAATACAATATAACTCAAGATACAGTGCTGGTATATTACCAACTGAGATCCTACTTGAAGGACAAATTAGGAAGCAGTCTGAGGTTACCAGAGGGAAGTAACTTTGAATATGTGATTACAGATACAATGATAATCAAAAGATTTATAACAAATATGTATAAGGAGAATGAGGAAACAAATGGTAAAACTAAACAAAAATGGGAACAAGATTTAAATATAAAGATAAAAAAGGAAACATGGGAGAAGTTATGTTCTGGAACGATGAGAAATACAATAAATACGAGGTTACGTATGATACAATATAACTGGATACACAGGCTATACATTACAACTCAAAAGTTAAATAAATGGGACCCAACAGTATCTGACAGATGTTTTCGTTGTAAAAAAGAAATGGGAACAACAATTCATGCAATCTGGACATGTGAGAAAGTAGAAAAATTTTGGGAAGATCTAAACCAGATATTAAATAAAATTACAGAAAACAATATACCAAAAAACCCAGAGATCTTCCTCCTAAGTAACATAAAAAACAAAGAATTTGGACTTCATTTGGATGGTGCACAAAAAAGATTTGTTAAGATAGCTCTGGCCGTAGCAAAAAAATGTATTATGTCAACCTGGAAATTGGAAGATAATTTGAGAATACAACAATGGTATATAGAAATGAATAAATGTATTCCATTAGAAAAAATAACATATAGTTTAAGAAATAATATTGAAATATTTGAACAAATATGGGAGCCATACATGAAACACAATAGAGAAAATCTACCGGGGACATTTACCACCTAAATTAACGAAAGGAGAAGGAAATGAAAAGAATTGACTCAGTGGAATTTCTTGTTTATTTTTATTGAATGACAACATTGTTTGACTGGTTTAATGTATCTTAGATTTTGTACTTTAAATGGATGGGGGGGGAGGTAGGGAGGGTGGGATGGGAGGAGGGAGGGGGGAGTAAATGACACTGTATATATTTGAAAAGGAAAATGTATGTATCATGGTCAATGTGGTTTATGGTGTGAAAAATAAAAAATTTTAAAAAAAGAGAACTGCATGCAAATAGAATCATGAATGGCATCGAGAATGTGGACTGTCACTGTCTTTTCCCCAAAAACATGTTACACACAAGAGAACGTGTTTAACCTGACCCAGAGCAAGTTTTAACAAGATGTGGGAGCAAATCTTTCACTCAGACAGTGGTTGGAGCCTGGAACAAGCTGTCAGGGATAGTGGTGGAAGCAGATACAACAGTAACATGTAAGAGGCTTCTGACCTACTCAAGAATATGAAGGAAAGGGTGAACGACTTTACTTTTAGATGTGGTGAGGGCACTCGTGATGTAAAAGTTCCCCAGCTTGTTGTAAGAGCAGAACATTGCAGATGGACAGAAGATGAATGAAAGAGATTATGTTCCCAGTAGATTCACTCTTGAGTCCACCTCTCCATTGAGTGAGATGGAGATGAGTCAGGTCACCAGATTCTCTTCAGAGGAGATTGCCAAGGACTGGATGGCCAACCACACCCCTGGCGACCCCTCAACTGATGGTTAAGCCTATAACAGTGTAGTTTACCTCACTATGAAATTGTCCTTCACTTGAACAAACAAAGTTAAATCCCTTTTCATCAAGTCAGTCAGAATGAAAATATGTTGAACGATTGAATATCAATCATCAAAAATCATGAGATGTTACTTTGTGTCAGCTCCAAGCCTGTCTGAAACCTGAGACGACCCCATCAGAGGTTAAGTGTATCTATGTGTCCATGTACAAAGAAGGTGTCAGTTGAGGATGTTCCTTGCTGGTGTGTTTTTGGACACAGTAAATGAAGGACTTGGACATGACGGGTGGAAGATGTTGATAGATGGAAGGAACAGGTGAATGGATCAATGGTTTCCAGTCTATCTTTCACTGGATATGTTTATATTTCTGTATATGTATATAGTATAGTTTCACCCATCTGAAGAATGGAACACTCCCAATACACATGTTAAATACAGTGGTATGGGAGAGATCCTATATTTCAACTTTGTGAAGGCATTTACTGCACAGGCAGAAAATGGAGAGTTTCAGAAAGAAAGGGCGATTGTTCAACAGTGAAGAGCTAAGGCCTGCAGCCATGTGGTCTTGCTGCACCTGTTCATGAAAGTTATCAGTGGTCGGACAGAAAGCCAGATTTCCAAATTGGTCTCACTCACAAGGCTGGCAGGCCATCAGCAGTGCCTCTGGAAGGCTTGAGCAAGAAGCAGAATCATAACAGGTCAAATCACTGCACATTTCTGTGGCAAACACCAGCAGAATTATTTTGGGCCAAATATTATCCAAATGGTGCAGAAATGAATGCAGTAAAGATTCAGAGAGACCAAGGGCTCCAAGTGCAGAAATCATTTGCCTTGCAGCAAGCTGGAGAAAGATTCAAACAGGAAGGGTAGTCTTTATATCAGGATAACAGGACAGCAAGGGGGAGGAGTTATGCTATAGGTTAGATCACATGTGCAGTACTGAGCAGTTTGGATACCACAACCAAAACAGGAAATTCCAGCTGGACAGACCTGGACTCTCACAGGTAAGGAAAGCCACCTCCTTCAGAACCTGTGAGTGCACTTCATCCAGTCCAGGAGATTTGTCTATCTTTATTACTAAGCACTATCTCTCTAGTAATCTTGACTCTACTTAATTCTATTCCCTGAGCCCTCTATCAAGTATATTGCCATGATCTTCCTCAGTGAAGATGCCAAATCTTCATTTTGTTACCCATTATAATTTCTCCACCATCATTTTTAACATCTACTCAGGTCTCTTTTACTCCTCATATTTAAAAAAAAACTCTTAATATCCTTTTGTATGCTATTTGCCAACTTCCTTTCATAATTTGTTTTTCTCTTTCTTACTGACTTTCTGTCATTTTCTGTAAGTTTTTAAAGTTTCCCAGTCCTTTGTTCTTCCACTATTTTTTTGCTTCCTTCTATGCCCTCCCTTTTGCTTTTATTTTAGCATCAACCTCTCTCGATATCTATATTTGTGCCTTTTTTCCATTCATCATTTTCCCTTTTTCTAGGAATTTAGCTATCCTGCAGTTTCTTCATTTCTTGTAGAAATATCCTCCAATTCTGCTCTGCTGTCCTTCCATCAAGTTGACTTTTCCCAGTCCTCTGTTCCCAGGCCAGTTCCTCTCACATCCCACTGAAATTCCCTTTGTTCCACTGAAATATTGACGCACCTGATATCAGCTTTTCTTTTTCAAATTTGAAACTGAACTCTATCATATTATGTCCACGACTTCTTAAGGGTTCCATTACCTTTAGTTCCCTAATCACCCAATCGAAAACCACCAATCCCCTGGTGGCCTTATCAACAGCTGCTCCAAAGAGCCATCCCATTGCATTCTACAAACTCTCCCTCCTGAGATCAAGTACCTTCCTGACTTTCCCAATCCCCTTTCATGTTCAAATCCCACAGAATTATTTGGACATTTTCCTTTAGACATAATTTTTCTATCTCCAGCTGTCGTCCACTTCCCAGCTGCTGTTGGGGTCCTGTATATAACTTCTAATAGGGTCCTTTTACTGTTGCCATTTCTTAACTCAACCCAAAAGGATTCCACACTTCTGTCCCCATATCCCTTCTTTCTCGTGATTTAATATCATTGCCATGCCACCCACTCTACCAACCTCCTTACCCTTCCTATATACTGTGTACTCTTAGACATTACCAATCACATCCATCATTAAGCCATGTCTTGGTGGTGGCCACAGTGTCATATCTTTTAGTCTGTAGCAGTACAACAAGGTCATCACCTTTATTCCTAATGCTCCGTGCATTTAAGTACAGTTCCCTTAGACCAGTATTTGTTGCCGATTTTGCTGTATTTCTATTGAATAGCAAGTTATTCTGTCTTTTCACCTTTTGTCATCTTTGCTGCACGTTATTTTTGACTTTATTTTTTGTTTTCCTCTTTCTTGGCCCTAACACCCTGCTTCCCTTCTATCCTAATCTCCACTCACATTCTGATTCCCATCCCCTGCCAAACTAGTTTAAACCCTCCCCAAAAGCTCTAGCAAACCTGCCTGGCAGGATATTGGTCCCCCTCCAGTTCAGGTGCAGCCCATCCTTTTTGTAGAGGTTAGACCTTGCCGAGAAGAGATCCCCAATGATCCACAAATCTGAACCCCCTGCCCCCGCACCAACTCCTCAGCCACGCATTTATCTGCCATAACTTCCTGTTCCTCCCCTCTGGCAAGTGGCCTGAAATTACCACCCTTGGGGTCTTGCTTTTTAAAATTCTTCCTAACTCCCTCTTAAAGATCTCATCCCTACTCCTCTCTCTTTTTTTTTATTTTTTATTTTTCACACCATAAATCACATTAACCATGGTACACACTTTTTCCTTTTCACACAAATACAGTGCCATTTTCTCTCCCCCCCCCCTCCCTCCTCCCATCCCACCCTCCCTACCTCCCCCCTCCCGTCCATTTAAGGTATACAATCTAGGATACATTAAACCAGTCAGACAATGTTGTCATTCAATAAAAATACACCAGAAATTCTACTGAGTCCATTCTTTTCATTTCCTTTTCCTTCCGTTAACTTAGGTAATGATTGTCCCCAGTAGGTTTTTGCTATTGTATTTAATGTAAGGCTCCCATATTTGTTCGAATATTTCAATATTATTTCTTAAACTATATGATATTTTTTCTAATGGAATACATTTATTCATTTCGATATACCATTGTTGTATTTTCAAATTATCTTCCAATTTCCAGGTTGACATAATACATTTTTTTGCTACGGCTAGAGCTATCTTAACAAATCTTTTTTGTGCATCCTCCAAATCAATTCCAAATTCTTGGTTTTTTATGTTGCTTAGGAGGAAGATCTCTGGATTCTTTGGTATATTGTTTTCTGTTATTTTATTTAATATCTGATTTAGATCTTTCCAAAATTTTTTTAATGTGTTTCTTGCACAAATGCTATATCAATTTTTTCTTTTTTCAGTAAATTTAGCAGTTTCTTCCTTTTAATTTGGTTATGTATTCCATTAATATTTAAAGTCATATAGTTCAACGTAGCCATTTTATACTTTGTTTATCTTCCCTTTCCGTTTCTCCATCATTACCTTTCCTTCTTATCCATTTCTGTTTTCTTGTTTTAAATCCTTTATAAGACAACATTCCTAAAACATCAAACATTTTCCTTATTCTCCTATTTCTATCTTCTTTATCCCCAATCTCCCCTTCCCCTCCTGAGTTGTCCTTTATCCCTTGTCGGACAACCACATCTCCCCTCTCCATTTGGATTTGCGAATTCACTCGCAAGCGTCAGTTGATTTTGCAGTGACCGCAACTCCTCCCCACCCAGCCCCCCCCCAGAAAAGATTTCACTTTTCATATGTAACAAAGGTCACTCTTTTAGTTCCCTCCTTATTCCCTCTATTCCATTTCCTTCCCTTATTAATTCTTGTCTATACTATCTATATTTTCCTCTAAATACGGATACATTCATGTATGCACATTATACATATACACACATATACCTCTTTACCCACATACATATAAATTGTGGTAATTTTTACTCTTATTACATATCTTCATCTCTCTGGTTGTTTTGTAGTTGTTCTGCAAATTTCCTTGCTTCCTCTGGATCCGAGAATAGTTTTTTTTTCCATAAGATCGTTTTCGATGTATTGAACTCCTTTCTCTTCTTCAGGAGTTCAAAACTTGTGTGTCTTTTTAGTTTTCAGTCTTTTGTACTCTCGTTACACGTCTTCATCCCTCAGTCTATTTTGTAATTGTTCTGCAAATTTTCGTGCTTCCTCTGGATCCGAGAATAGTCTGTTTTGTTGTCCTGGAATAAATATTTTCAATACCGCTGGATGCTTTAGTATAAATTTATACCCTTTCTTCCATAAAATCGCCTTTGCTGTATTGAACTCCTTTCTCTTGTTTAGGAGTTCAAAACTTATATCTGGATAAATGAAGATTTTTTGCCCTTTGTACTCCAGTGGCTTGTTGCCCTCTCTTACTTTTTCCATTGTCTTCTCCAGTACCTTTTCTCTTGTAGTATATCTTAGGAATTTTACTAAAATAGATCTTGGTTTTTGTTGTGGTTGTGGTTTAAAGGCCAATGCTCTATTTCCATTTCTTGCTGTAGTTCTGGACATCCTAGGATCCTCGGGATCCAATCTTTTATAAACTCTCTCATATTCTTGCCTTCTTCATCTTCCTTAAGGCCCACTATCTTTATGTTATTTCTTCTGTTATAATTTTCCATTATATCTATTTTCTGAGCTAACAGTTCTTGTGTCTCTATAACTTTTTTATTAGATTCCTCTAATTTCTTTTTTAAGTCCTCTACCTCCATTTCTACTGCTGCTTCCCGCTCTTCCATCTTGTCCATTCTCTTTCCCATTTCTGTTAAGGTCATATCTATTTTATTCATTTTCTCTTCTGTATTGTTTATTCTTCTTCTTAAATCATTAAATTCTTGCGCTTACCATTCTTTAAATGACTCAATGTATTCTTTAATAAGAGAAAGTATATCCTTTATCTTGCCTTTCCCTTCTTCTTCTATTTCACTGTACTCTTCCTCTTCCTCTTCTTCTTCCTCTGGGTTGGCCATCTGTTGTTTCTTTGTTGCCCTTTTCTTCTTTCTTGTTTTCGTTGTCTTTTATGTTCTCCTCTTGCTGCAGGTGATCTGGAGCTGTCATTGCCGGCTGTGGAGATCGACTCCCCAGCTGGTCACCCCTCCCGTCGGTGTGTTTTTTTGCATGCGCATCGCGCATGCGCGACTCCTCGCGCATGCGCGGTTGCGCACTTTTACTCGGCTCAGCGAGCCATTTTTGTAGTCCACTTTCTTCCGACCTGAGGGAGCGGGTTTCTCTCTCCACCGCGGGCCTCTTCGAACAGGTAAGGCCTTCTCCTTCTTCTTCCGTTGTCTTCTCTTCCTCTCTTCTTACCATTGATTTCGATTTTTCTTTTTTCGTCGCCATCTTCTTTCCACCTTTATACTCACTTTTCTTTAATTTTTATTTTTGTGCCTTTGTGTTTTCCTTTGTTTTTTCCGACTTTTCTGGAGAGGGCTGGAGTTCACCGTCCGGCCACTACTCCATCACGTGACTCCTCCTCATCCCTACTCCTCTCTATGTTATTGGCTCCCACATGGACCACAAATTCTGGCTGCTCCCCCTCCCCCTCCAGAATGCTATGAACTCAATCAGAGACATCCCTGACCCTGGCACTTGGGAAGCAACAAACCATCCAGAAGCCTCAATCTCATTCACGGAACCCCCTATCCACTTGTCTAACCAACAAGTCCCCAATCACCATCACTCTCCTCTTCTCTTTCCTTCTGAGCTCGGTGACCAGCCTCTATGCCAGAGACGTGACTATTTCAACTTGTTCCTGGTAGGTCATCCCCACTAACAATATCCAAAATAGTACTCCTATTGTTGATGGGAAATGCCACAGGGGTACTCTGCACTGTCCACATCCCCTTCCCTGTAATTGGCAACCAACCGTATTAACGGTATTAATATCTAACCAATATTGAGTTAGTACTCGAGATGGCAGAGGTCGACAGCATCGAGTCCACGCTGCTGAAGATCCAGCTGCGCTGGATGGGTCACGTCTCCAGAATGGAGGACCATCGCCTTCCCAAGATCGTGTTATATGGCGAGCTCTCCACTGGCCACCGTGACAGAGGTGCACCAAAGAAAAGGTACAAGGACTGCCTAAAGAAATCTCTTGGTGCCTGCCACATTGACCACCGCCAGTGGGCTGATATCGCCTCAAACCGTGCATCTTGGCGCCTCACAGTTTGGCGGGCAGCAACCTCCTTTGAAGAAGACCGCAGAGCCTACCTCACTGACAAAAGGCAAAGGAGGAAAAACCCAACACCCAACCCCAACCAACCAATTTTCCCCTGCAACCGCTGCAATCGTGTCTGCCTGTCCCGCATCGGACTTGTCAGCCACAAACGAGCCTGCAGCTGACGTGGACTTTTTACCCCCTCCATAAATCTTCGTCCGCGAAGCCAAGCCAAAGAAAGATTGAGTTAATAATCACCCTTCTGTACAATTCAGAGACAATTGCTGATTACAAAATTGTACTTTAAAAAGAAACACGTGGAGCAATTGAAGGAAATATTTGAAATCAGAGGGTTGGATTCAGACTTGATCCAAAGAAAGCCCAGTTGGGGAAGTCAGAGTTTAAGTTCCAAAGAAGAGTCATTATCGATCAGTTAAAAAAAAAAGAAGGAAATAAAGCGTGCAGAAAGTTTCTTTATCAATTGGTGTAAGTAATATGAAGATTAGTAGAGTGTTGATCACATAGAAGAATTTACTGAACAGGCTAAACATTTCTATGAACTTAGAGCGGAATGTCCTGAGAAAGCACAGGACGTGCCCGAGCAGTGAATGAGTTAAAGATAGCATTCTACACCTCAGTTACCTGCTTCCTGCCTTTTAGGGCTAACTATCTCCATGAAACTCCTTTCTACCAACTGCCTCTGCTTCCCTCAAGATCCGCAGTTCATCCAACTCCACTTCCCTAACTCACTTTGTAAGGAGCTGCTGGATGCACATTTTTGCAGGATAGTCATCAGGGACCAGTGTGCTGTTTCAGATTTCCCACATCCCGCAACTAGAACAACCCGCTGCCCTAGCCGACTCCATTATCTAAATTTAATTAAAGGATTTAAACTACCTCACCTGGCCTTAACCTCTCTGTTAACAAGATCTTTCTCAACCTCTGCTTGCCAAAGCCTCAGAGCTCCACTCTCTCCCTGCGCTGCTCCTTTAGCTACCCCTCTTTTTATTTAACCCTTCCAATTATCTTAATTACTCACTCCCACAAATCAACACTCTGCTTAATCCTTCAGTTGCCTTTTTAACTCTTTTGAAACACAAGCATGACTCACCTCTCTCTGCCATTTGTAGCTCCTCCCCTCTCCTCAACTCTGCTGCAATTCAAATGGCCAAATTAAATGATGGTGTATCCTCGGAAATCTGGACAGCTGAAGGAAGACACATTCAGTGTTTTCAGGATGTTAAAGGGAAACTGACGGAGTGGATTAGAAGAAAGTATTTCTTTTTGTTCAGTTCATTTAGAGGGTTTTTTTGTGCTATCCAGGCTTGGTAAAAGGTCGCTACTCTCTCGTTCCGTTTACGGTTCCAGAATTCGCTGAAAACCATATGGTAAAAACAAAGTTAATGGAGTAATCATAATGAGTGTCCACTGGGATTCTGCCATTCAACAATACAGGCAAATCAAATTTTTGTACAGCAGCGTCCTGCCTTTCTAGGAGCCGTCTTGTCATCGGCTGGTGGATGGGAAGTGACTCAAACAGCCACTCCGTGTTATCAGTTAAGTCGTTCAACAGGCTGTGTCTTCAGAATTCCATGAGTTTCCATGGTACTTCAGTAGCTGCACTTGTCGTGAATGCAAACCTGCTTCCAGAAAGTACCTCCAGGGACCCCTGGAATATGCAAATGAATTGTAGGTTGAAATAACAGAGGACAAACTCCTTTTCCTTTGAAATAGCTGCTTCTTCAGGTGGAGAATGCCTGCCCTGTTTTTGGAGAAGATATTGTGCTTCATTCAGCAACGAGTGGGAACGGTGACTGGGCCAAAGATCCACCTTGAACTTGCTCATCTTTCTTCATCGCTCTTTGAGGTTCAGAACTTTGTCTGAATAGTGAACTCAGTTGTCCAAAAAAAGTGAACATCAGACATGCAACTTTTTCCTCAGTTTAATACAGTTCAGGACTCACATCTGTCCCACAGACATTTTGGAGGGAAGAGATTTACAGACATGTTCACACCGTTTTACAAGGACATAATTGATGCTAGATCCAAAGGTTATTTTCACACTGAGATTCTGGAATTTTTGCTGACCCAAAGTTTTAATGGTAAAGTCAGAAAACGTAATTGGTTCCAGATAATCCAGAACCTCATGAAATGGCTCATGTTCTCTTGCTGTCTTCATTTTATTGAGACGTTGTTGGTCTTCATGAAACATATGTGGGAAACTAACTTTCCTACTTTCTCAATCACTGCAGAAGCCTGCACTGAATGGATAGGAGAGGAAGGAAAGGAAGAACCAGGAGAGTTGGATGGAGATGACAACGTGCTTACAGTTGCTGCCTTCGCCATTCTGTTCATTATCAGTTTCCTCTACAGCACCTTTGTCACTGTGGTCAAGGTAACCAAATGACCAATATCAGAGATAACCCATGAAACCCATCTTCCAGCTTCCATTTCTCACTATATTGTGTTCTCAGATTCTCGAATCCCAACTATAGCACAATCAACAGCGGATGCAGTCGGGGGACCTGCACAACCCTGGAACATTAAACCTTACTCCTGTTCTCTGGGCTTTGACATAGCAAATGTGATAGAACGTTGCTGAGTATTTGGGACAATGATCCTGGGCTCCAGCATTGAAATCAAACAAGAGATGTGTTCAGGTGAACAAGGAAGATCTCTGCTCCGAAAACCTGAGCCCGAGGGCAGATCTCACTTCAGACCCCAACTGGGCTTCAGACTGCCGCTCCTTTAGGGACCTCCTCAGAGAATGTTGAGAGACCACCTGTCCGTGAGGGACCATCTCCTAGAAGAAAAATAGACCATTTTCCCATGGGATCCATTATCTGCAAGTGTGACAGACCCCTTAACCAGGAGGGTCCTAGAAAAGGGGGGAACCACCCATCTCGGAGGGTCCGTCTCCTCAAATAAGGACAGTCCCCTTTATTTATTTTACCCATCCTTCCAGGTCATGGTCTGTGCTGCCTCTTACAAAACACAATATCTCACTTCTCTGTCCACATTCCAGGTACAGCAATGACCAACGGATACAGGCACCACCTTCCGTCAGGAAATCCCGGTGAAGCTGCTGATGTTCCGAAATGGATTCTCCCTCTCATTCCCTCAGCAATCCTAGGCTACTGCACTGCAACTGTTCATTTCAGGAGATAAACCTTTCTATGCACTGGGGATCCTGGAAAAGAATTGGGTTGGGAGGGACAGGAGGGGTCATGGCAGTGGAAAAATGTCAGGGTGTGTGACAGTGGATGGGTGGGGAGAGACAGGTAGGTTTAATTTTTGGGAATGCAAGTGGGGTCAGTGACAATGAAGAGAGCAGTGGGGGAGAGGGTATTGATATTGTGGAGCAGGAAAGGAGTTTGAAGCAATGTGGTGGAGGGTGGGTCAGTGCTTGGGGTCTTGCTATGTCGACTTTTGTAATAAGTTGTTGAAATCATTCCCTGTGGCTTATCTTTCAGTTTTCTCCTGGAGTGTATGTTTCGATTTAAAATCAAATATATTAAAAAATGGATTATCAAAGTGGAAAAGATACCTGTCCCATCCTAATTCCCTCACCACTTCTGGGAGCTCACCTACCACCATGTCCAGCCATGTCCAGAACAAATATCACAGAGATTGGCAGCTTGTCATGTTTGAATGTGGTCACATTCTCACTGCTCGCATTCATAAGGGATTACCCACAGTGGAAACATCGGGGCATTGCATCCCAAGAAGGACGCTGAGGAGAGCACGACAATCCTATTGGAGGTTTTTCCACTTTCATAGTGTGAATGGCTGTGCCAGCGCCAACTACTGGAAAAATGTTTCATCATCCAGAAAGATGTGAGGTGTGGGAAACAGCAATGAGAGGATATTGATCGGTGTGGAGTAGCCGGGCGGCCTTGGAATCCTTGGCTTCTTGGGACAGGCCACTGAGTACCACAGTTGGGATGACATGTTACATACAAGTCTTTGGTGAGATCGCACATGGACTTCAGGTCACTCAGTGATATAGGAAGGATGTCACCAAGTTGGAAGATTCCTGAAGATTTTACTGGGACTGGAAGGCTTACATTATGAGAAGTTAGATAGGCTGGGACTTCTCTCCCTGGAGCATTATAACGAGGTGGGCGATGTTATAGATGTATACAAGATCATGCCGGCATGGTTCAGGTAAATTAACATTGACTTTATCCCCTGGGGAGGATGGTCTGAAACTACAGGGCACACATTTAAAGTGAGAGTCAAAGATTTTAAAGGGACTCAAGAGGCAACTGTTTCACACAAGACTATGTGGTGCCCTAGGCAACAACTTGCACCCCGCAAAAAAAATTGCCAACTTCGATTTTCAAAAACAAATGTTTTGTAGAAAAAAATGAAAAGTACAAAACTTGAAACTGTTAAATGTATTTTAAATTGCAAGATTAAGCAATACATCAACCCTTCATTAGCTTCTCAAATACTAAAGAAAATATTTTGGCACTCAAATCATTTTGAACTAAAGGGCACTCGGTAAAATGCAGACCTCCGCCAAGGGCATCACAACATTATAACCTTTTACTTCACACACCTTTAAGCCTATACACCTTTTAAGGTTACTTGGCGTAACCAACCCGTCATGTTAGGACAATACTTTGCTTACAGTCAGACAAGAAACAAACACAAAAGAGACAAACAGGACATATATACACACACACATACACACATACAAAATACACAGCAAACAATTATCACACCTATACAAAAAATATATAAAGTAAAACTTCAGAGCTGCTAGGTGCCTACCTGCCTCCTCTTTATGCCTCCCTGACAGGCAGCAGGTAGGAAGGCAGAGCAGGCTGCCATGTGCTCCTCACCCATGACCCTTGGGGATTTCTCCTGCTTTGTATCATCAACCTTGTCGTGATGCACAGCAGATGACAGGCATGCGTGTTTCCTGGCATTGGCAGAGCAGCTCCAGCTGCGTGGGGGATTATGGGTAGCGAAGACACACATTGATCCCGTTGTGACACTAGACGCTAGTGACGCTAAGCTGAAGGTCACAATACCTCATTTGGGGGGCAATGCCCACAAAATCCCCCCACCCCTTGGAACCGACCCTGCGTCTGACCAACCTGACAGCACTCCTCTAAGGTCTGCGCCCTAGACGGCTGCCGAGTTTGCCTAATGGTAGCGCTGGCCCTGGATTCACACAAGTATGTGGATTGAGATGACAAGGGAAACTGTAAAGTAGGACACAATTACTGGAGTAGGATTCATGTCTAGCCGAATAAAAAGAAAAGTCTTTCTCTGTTGGATTTAACTTCCTCCAAATCTCTACCAAATTCAGCTCTTTCATTACCATTTGTTTTACCCAACATTTTTGGAGATTTGTCCAATAAAGGGTCCAAACAACAGTTGAAATAACCCCCCACCAAAACATTCTCATACACCTGATTTAAATTCAAAAAAGCTTCTGTCATGAATGCCTCATCATCCACATTAGGTGCATAGACATTCATCAATGTCCAGGCCTTTGAAAAAAATCTTACAGTTTGCCACTAATACTCTACCTGCCGTTGCAAAAACTGGCATTTTGAACCGCAAGTCTCAAAATTGTCTCTTGGTCTTGGAACTGTAAGCACTGGATCAAAATGGATCGAGGAGCTTGGCCGGAATATTGTTTTTGTCTGACTGCCTTGTGCACTCTATCCAATTCCAGTCCATCTGGGAATTCCACCACTCCCAAGACCTCAGGAATCCATTTTTGGAAAAATTGAAGTGGATTCAGACCCTCAATATCTTCTGGTAATCCCACAATCTTGACATTATTCCTCCGGCTTTGATTTTCCAAGGTATCAATCTTTTACAACAAATCTGTCTTCTGCACCCCCCAACCAGTAAACGAATCTATTTGATCAACTCTTTCTTTATATTGGTCCATCTCGTCTTTACAGTCAAGAAAGGGTTCTTCAAGCTTTTTAAAATTATCTTGCACTTTATCAAAGGCTTGAAGACATTTACTAACATCCATTTTAACAGGAGAGATTTCTCCCCGATTCTCAGACATCACACTTCTCATTTCAGTAAATCCCTGATTCATTTGCATAGCCAAACTTCCAATATGATTAACTATATCGTTTAAAACAGGATAAATGGATGATAAATCTAACTTAAGTAAAGCAAACATTCATTTCAGGCCTACCCTCTGTTAAGCTTGCAGCCTCCTCCAGCAACTGTTCTTCCTCTTCAGCCAGCATGGCAATGTCTTCTTCTTCTTCCTCCTCCATTGATGAAACAGTCGGGACCACCTGACTGTGGGTACAGACCCCACCCCACCCCAGCCCAGGATCGCTAAGCGATCCCACAGCCTGGGCCCATTCATTCATTGTGCACACGCGCGAAGTTTTGGGGGAAGGTCGTTGTCAGTCACCGGCGCCATCTTGCACCGCAGGACGCAAGACTGGCGTTGGAGTCAAGTGCATCTTACCCAGTGACGTCCATTGAGGTCGGGGAGGAGGCTCTTTGCAAGGTAGGCTGAGTTTCTTCCACTCTTCCAGCCTGTTTAACTGTCGATTTCTTCCCAACTTGACCTTTTAATTTTCCTATTAGTTGTAAGGCGGGTATATTCATCAGTACTTAAAGTATCTAAAATTTTTTCCAAAAGTTGTAATTCGGGTTTTAATTAGTTCTGTCTGGAGGAGGTGTTGCTCCACGTCCTCTTCCTACGCCATCACGCCACGCCCCCTCCTGAGAGACCAGAGTTGAATCGAATTGTTTATAATCATGTACAATGAGACACAGTGAAAAACATCAGGCAGATCAAACCCTCCCAAGTAGAGCAGGTAGTAGAAGATAAAAAATACAGAGTGTAGAATTGAGGAGAAAAGATCAGTGAGAACATTGCCAGTAATTCTGACAATGTGAGAGTGGACTGTTTGTGAAGAATGCAAGGAACAAATCCGCTGGGAACAGTTCACAAAATGTCTCTGTCACGTGCCGTGGGGAATCGTAATGTTTTTCAGAGGGTTGATTTGTTGGTGAAACATACAGAGATGGCAAGAGGCAGGGCCACAGGAGTTCTGAATGTCAGCACTAGAGTTTCCACACTGGAGCAGGGGTCCCCAAACCTTTTAGACCATCGACCCCTTCATGGAATCCTTGATCTCTCATGACCTCCAGGCATGGAATCCCAGGGAGAGGGGTGTGGGGGTGGATTTTTCTCCCGTAACCCTTGATGCCCTGATTATTTATATACCTGTCAACCTTGGCCTTAAATACACCCAACAACTTTGCTTCCACAGCTGCCTGAGGCAACAAGTTCCACAGGCTCACGACCCTCTGATTAAAGAAATTTTTAGTTTTAAATTGACGTCCTTTTATCCTGAAATTATGCCCTCTTGTCCTAAGATCCCTATCAGGGAAAACATCTTCTCCACATCTACTCTGTCCAAGGCTTTCAGCATTCAAAAATGCCTCTATGAGGTCTCCCCTCATTCTTCTGCACTCCAATGAATACAGACGAAGAACTGACAATCGTTCCTCATTTTCTAATCCTTTCATTCCTGGTATCATTCAAGGAAATCTTCTCTGAACCCTCTCCAGCCCCAGCATGTCTTTTCTCAAATTCAGTACCCAAAACTGTACACAGGACTCCAAATGAGATCTCACTAGTGCCCAAAAGAATCTCAACATTACATCCCTCCTCAAGAAATGAATGCAAACATTACATTCGCCTTCACCACTGACTCAACCTGGAGGTTATCCTGCATGAGGATTCCCAAGTGCCTTTGCACCTCGGAATTTTGAATTTTCTCCCCATCTATTTCTTCTACCAAAGTGCGTGACCGTACACTTTCCAACATTGCATATTTCATCTGCCCCCTCTTCGCCCGTTCTCCTTATCTCTCCAAGTCCCTCTGCAGCCTTTCAGTATCCTCAGCACCACCTCCCCTACCACCTATTTTGGGATCAAATTTAGCCACAAAATACCAGAACCTAAATCATTTCTAAACAACGTACAAAAGCGGCCCCAACACCGACCCCTGCGAAAGACCACTGGTAACCGGAAGTCACCCAGAATAGGATCCCTTTGTTCCACTGTTTCCTGCCGACCAGCCAATGCTTTAGCCATGCTAGTCTCCTTCTAAAAAGCGGCATGATATCAGCAGATTTCCATCCATTCCTGGAAGATCATTACCAGTGCCTCCACAATCTTTACAGCGACCTCCTTCAGAACCCAAAGGTGAATTCCATCCGGTCCGGGAGACTCAGGAATGGCCACAGCATCGGCCCTCCAAGCTGTAGCTGAACAGCAAGATCATCCACCTTGTTTCTAATGCTGCATGCATTTTAAGTATAGTACCTTTAGAATCATTTTTGAATATACTTTGTCATCCCTCTGGCTATTATTTTGTCTCGTCACCTGCCTGTCATCCTTTCTGCACACCATCTTCACTTTGCTGCTGTTTCCCCCTTCTTTAGCCCCCTGCCAAATTAGCTTAAACCCTCCCAAAAAGCTGTGTTAAACCTGCCTGCCAGGATATTGGCCCTGTTTGGGTTTACATGTAACCCATCCATTTTTTTTTAAATATTTTTATTGATCTTTACATCATGCACATTTGAACTGTACAGTTATATCTTTGTATTGTAAGATTCAAGAGACCTCCCCCCCAAAAAAAATCCTTTCTAATTCAAAACTCCAACCACTAAGCAAGCTTAAAAGCTGACATGTAGGAATCATGACAACAACCCGTCCTTTTTGTATAGGTCAGTGGTGCTCAACCTTTTTCTTTCCACTCACATCCCACTTTAAGTAATCCCTCTGCCATTATTGGTGCTCTGTGATTAGTAAGGGGTGCTTAAGGTGGGAAGGGGAGGTTGAGAACCACTACTCTGGACCCAATTGTTACTGAAAAATTTTGCTTGAGAAAAATTGTCATTGGCCCATTTCCTTTCGAGTTATGAAACCATGCACATAACAAGTCAATGAGGGATGATTAAAACAGTGGTCTTCAAACTTTTTCTTTCCACCCACAGACCACCTTAAGCAATTGCTTATTAATCACAGAGCACCTATGGCATAGGGATTACTTAAAGTGGTGTGTGAGTGGAAAGAAGATCATACCTTCCCCCTGTCATGCATTTATCTGTCTGATCTCGCTATGTTTTCCCTCACTAGCATGAGGCACAGACAGTAATCCTGAGATTACCGCCCTGGAGGTCCCGTTTCTCAGCTTCCTCCCCAATTCCATGCATTCCCACTTCAGGACCTCCTGACTTACCTTACCGATGTCATTGGTATCAAGACTTCTGGCTGTTCGGCCTCTCCCTCAGAAAGGACCCCTTGTTTAAAAAAAAGGTAATAGGAAGAATCCAGACAAGTATAAACCAGTGAATCTTACGTCAGTGGTGGGCAAACTACTGGAGCAGGTTCTAAGGGACAGGATTTACATTAAAAGTATTGCTTTCTCAGGGATAGTCAGCATGGCTTTGTGAGGAATAGATCGTGCCTCACGAAACTTGAAGAAATAACAAAAGAAACTGAGGAAGTTAGGGCTATAGATATGGTGTACATCAATTTTAATAAAGCATTTGACAAGGTCGAAAGGTAATGGGATCCATGGAACCTTGGCTGGGTGGATTCTGAACTGGCTTGCCTGCATAAAGCACAGGGTAGTAGTAGATGGAATGTATTCCACCTGGAGGTCAGTGACATGTGGAGTTCAACAGGGATCTGTTCTGGGACCCCTGCTCTTTGTGAATTTATTTTTGTTACAAAAGGATCCGGATGAAGAAGTAGATGTATGGGTCAGTAAGCTTGCAGATGACATGAAGGTTGGAGGTGTTGTGAATAGTGTTGAAGATTACACCAGAAAAGAGAAAGGATGCAGAGTTGAGTGGAAAAGTGGCAGATTGAATTCAATCTGGATAAGTGTGAAGTGATGCTTTTTGGAAGGTCAAACATGAAATCTGAGTGTTTGGTTAATGGCAGAATACTTAACAGTGTGGAAGAACAGAGGGTCCAAATCCATGGCTCTCTCAAAGTTGTCACGCAGGTTGATAGGGTAGTTAAGAAGGCTTATGGTATCCAGGGCTACCTTAGTTAGGGGATTGAGTTCAGGAGTCATGCAGTAATGCTGTAGCTCTATAGATTTCACTTGGAATATTGTGTTCAGCTCTGGTCACCTTATTACAGGAAGTGGAAGCTTTGGAGAGGGTGCAAGGGAGATTTATCAGGATGTTTCCTGGATTGGAATGCTTGTCTTACGAGGCAAGGTTAATTGAGCTAGGGTTTATTCTCTTTGGAGTGAGTAAGGGTGACAGGGGACTTAATCGAGGTCTGCAAGATTACAAAAAGCTTAGGGTGGACACCCAGTACTTTTTTCTCAGGGCGAAGCAGCAAACAGCAGAGGACATTTGTACAAGGTGGGGGAGGAATTACCTGGGGGTACAAGGGCTAAATACAGTGGGGGGGGGGGGAAACAGCATGTAAATACCAGGGGAAAATTACCTGGGGGGTTTCAAGGGTTAAAGAGTTGTCAGGGGTAAGTTTTTACACAAAGTTGTGGGTGCCTGGAATCCATTGATGATGGAGGCTGGTAAAATGGGGTAATTTATGTCTCTTGGACGGGCACATGGGTGCAAGAAAAATAAAGGGTGATGGGTGTGAGGGAGGGAAGGTTTAGATTGTTGAGTAGGTTTTTATAGGTCAGCACAACATCAAGGGCTGAAGGGCCTGTATTATGCTTGCCCTTCCCCTGTTCTTACCTTCTTACTCTCCCTTGTCCTTACCTACTACCCCACTGTTCCACTAAGCCTCCACATCCAACACATTTTTTTTTAAAGTTTTTTTTAAAACTTTATTTATAATTTTAGAATACATATATATTTAAAAAACAATCAAAACAGACCCCTCAAGGGGAGCAAAAAAAATATATATCAGTTAATTAGATAGGCTGTGTGATGTGTCAAACTTACAATAAAAAAAATTAAGATATTTCCAAACCCATAAATTTCAAATAAGGTGACCACATCTGAACAAAAAAATAATTATCATGCAAATTATATGTAATTTTCTCCATATAAATACAGGATCTCAACTCATTACGCCAGCGGGCTATATTTAATTCCACACTGTCTTTCCATGTAATTGCAATACATTTCTGCACTACTGCTAATGCCAAACACCATCTGAAACTTGTCCCACCCCAAACCAGTGACTAAAGATACAGTATAACCGAACAAAAAAAATTAATGGGTCCAATGGTAATTTACTCTTAAATAATTCTTCAAAAAGATTTTAATATTTTTCTAGAATAGTTGACCTATCACAAGACCAAACTGCATGTAAAAATGTTCCAGTATGAAGTGCACATCTAAAACATAAATCTGAATTACTAAAGCCATACCTTTTTAACTTCTCAGGAGTCAAGTATAGCTGATATGAAAAATTATAATTAACTAAACTATACCTTACATTAAGTAATTTAGTCACACTATCTTGACACATAATTTCCCAATCCTCCTGAGATATATCAAGATAAATCTTCTTCCCATTTAATTCTAGATTTACTTAAATCTGATTTGTTCATCTTATTTTGAGGCAAAATAAATCCCTTTTTTAATGCATCCGAAATCAAAAGTTCAAACTTAGTTAATTGAGGTAGCATCATTTCTCTTCCAAAATTATCTATCACCATAGCTTGCACTTGGTAATATACAAATAGAGAATTAGATGGTATCCCAAACTTCTCCCTAAGTCTAGTAAAAGAAAGAAACTGTCTATCTTCAAAACATCACCTTTATACCCTTGGAATTCCAAAAATCTTTAAAGATGTATTTCATCAAAAAAGGAATAATTTTATTTTGATATAACAGGATTTGGGCCATAATCTTACCCCTCGAGCCTACAACATTATTTATTTTAGTTCAAATCGCTAATAAATGTTTTAAAATCAGCATATTACATCCCTGTAACAAACAACGATTCCACTTTAATATAAACTAAAGAGCTTGTGATTCAGAAATACAAGCCAATTTCCTCTGTCATCTTCAATACGTAGAGCATAATCCCACTACCAGGCACATCTTCCCCTCTCTGTCTTCCATAGGGACTGCTCCATCATGCACTCATCCCACCCCACCAAGTGCACCCCCCAGTACCTTCCCCTGTAGCAGCAGGAAGTGCCACACCTCCTCCCTCACCACAATTAAGGGCCCTAAACAAGCCTTTCAAGTGAAGCAACACTTCACCTGTGTTTCCGCAAGAGTGATCTACTGCATCCAGTGCTCCCTTTGTGGCCTTCTATACATCGGAAATACTGGGCGCCATCTGGGAGATCGCTTAGCTCCGTCCGTTATCAGTGACAGGGACGTCCCAAGTGGTCAACCATTTCAATTCTGTGTCCCACTCCTGTACCTGTCCATGGCCTCATTTATTATCCCACCAAGACCACCCATAAATTGGACGAACAATCCCTGATTTTCCATCTGGGCGCTCACCAGCCGGATAGCATTAACATCAACTTCTCCAGCTTCTGCTAACCTGCTCTCCTCTCTCCCTTCCCTTAGCCCTCCAACCCTTTCCCCCTATTCACCTGGCCAGCCCTCCTCCCCTGCTTGCTGCTGTACCCTCCCTCCCTTCACCTATTACCTCCTACCTTTGGGATTGGGACCATGGTCTCCATCACCCTCCCCCCACCTTTTCGTTCAGACACTTGCCGACACTTTTCCATACCTTGATGAAGGGCTCAGACCCGAAACGCTGAAGTACCTTTATCTTTGCTACATAAAGGACACTGCTTGAACTGCTGAGTTTCTCCAGCCTTGTGTTTTTACTTCAAGCAGGGTGTCTGCAGGCTTTTATGTTTTACTTCCAGCCTGTATAATGCTCCTATATATTTTATCGAGGCTCCGATAGTTCAGATCCTCGCTGGGCTTCATTTCTGTGAGGGACGCTGGACAAACTCTCTGCCTTCCTTACTTACA